>NC_091226.1:10029083-10234083 GCF_040958095.1 Procambarus clarkii
ACCTTACCTTACCTTGAGGTTACCTTGAAGTTACCTTGAGGTGCTTCCGGGGCTTAGTGTCCCCGCGGCACAGTCGTCGACCAGGCCTCCTGGTTGCTGGACTGATCAACCAGGCTGTTAGACGCGGCTGCTCGCAGCCTGACATATGAGTCACAGCCTGGTTGATCAGGTATCCTTTGGAGGTGCTTATCCAGTTCTCTCTTGAACACTGTGAGGGGTCGGCCAGTTATGCCCCTTATGTGTAGTGGAAGCGTGTTGAACAGTCTCGGGTGTCTGATGTTGATAGAATTCTCTCCAGAGTACCTGTTGCACCTCTGCTTTTCAACGGGGGTATTCTGCACATCCTTCCATGTCTTCTGGTCTCTTGTGATGTTATTTCTGTGTGCAGGTTTGGGACCAGCCCCTCAATTATTTTCCACGTGTAAATTATTATGTATCTCTCCCGCCTGCACTCAAGGGAGTACAGATTTAGGCTCTTTAGTCGGTCCCTGTAATTTAGATCTTTTACTGAGTGGATTCTAGCAGTAAAGGATCTCTGCACGCTCTCTAGGTCAGCAATTTAAGATAAGATAAGATAGCTTCTATAGAAACTAGTGTAATATTAAACACTTAACCGCTGAAGGTGATTAAGATGATTTTACAAGCTCAGGTTATAGGTACATACATTGTATAAGAGATTTATTACATAGTCAATCTCGGGTACACGTCCAATATATCATCAAGTGTTCCAGTATTCATAGAGTATTTACAGAGTTCAGCATACCTCAGCCCAGGAGGGCCAAAGTCAGTCAATATGGAACATTCTACAATATAATGTTCATGGAAAAGTATGTTTTCTTTTTCACAAAGTTGAAACATGGTGTATTTTATATTTGGGTTTCGAGAAAGCTGCCAGATACGTGTATATCCCAGGCGTATTCTGGGCACTATAATATCACATTGCCGAGTTCTTGCTCAATTAGTTCCATATATAAATGTCTCCTTATGATATTTATCATAATGTTTAATGCTACAACTTTGAGGCCTTTGTGAATTTGTTTGGCGAGTGAGATTTTCATTAGATATTTGTTTATTCTCTTGCTAATCACTGCTAATGACACACCCATATCAAATTCAACTACTGGTTTTCTACGGGCTGTTTTTGCAAGCATATCAAGTGTCATGACTTGAGATGCCAACATGTGATGGTATCCAAAGAAATTTAATTTCAAAACTGTTTTCTTTAGCAGCTAAAACATTCATTTGTATATCACTAACTATTTTCTGGGTGTTACTACTATGTGCGTTCAATGCCAGGAGTGCATTCTGCGAGTCACAGTATGAGAGGCTGTTCTTCCCGTTCTAAATCACTGTTGGCCTGGATTATGGAGGTCATTACTTTCCATGAGACTAGTGACCTGACTCCTGATCACTCTCTCAAAAATTTTTATTATGTGGGACATTAGTGCAACTGGTCTATAATTCTTTGCCAATGCTTTGCTCCCTTCCTTGTGTTGAGGGGCTATGTCTGCTGATTTAAGCGCAACTGGTATCCCGTGTCCAAACTCTTCCTCCACACTAATGCCTGTGTGACTGGCCCTTTGCATTTCTATATAAATATTGAATTCCACGATTCTGGACCCGGGGCTGAGTGTATGAGCATGTTGTCAATTTCTCTTTCAAAATCTGCCACGTTCGTGTTGATATCAGTTATATTTACAGGGGTTTGGATATTGTGCATAAAGAAGTTATCCATATCTTCCACTTTCATGCTGTTTATTGGAGTGCTAAACATGTCCTCATACTGCTTTTTTAGGATTTCACTAATTTCTTTGTCATCCTCAGTGTATGAACCTTCACTAGTACAAATAGGTCCTATATTGGCAGTGGTTTTTGCTTTTGATTTCGCACATGTCAAGAAATATTTTAGTTTTTTCTATATTTCTTGAATTGCTTTCTGTTCTAGTTGCCTTTCTTCAATCTGATATGAATACTTCAGTCTCTGTTCGATTTCTACAATCTCCCTGTTTAAATTATTCCTTCTTTGTATGGAAAGTCGTGTCTGCTTAAGCAGTTTCGTTATTTTTTCTTCTTTTGTAGTGTTGTCTGCGTTCTTTTTCTACAATGGACCTCTTTCTGGCTTTCCTCAACGAAACATATTTTAAGACAAACTTCGTATGTTTCAGAAGTCAGCTTTTCTATTCCTTGTGCAGGATTTTTATTACTTAGAACAGTAAGCTCGTTATCTCGTTTTGCCACTGTTCAAAATGCAATTGCTTCACATAACCAGAAAACATACTTCTGTACACACAAGAAAAATACTTGGTCCCCAGGTGGGACCAAGGAGCCAAAGCTCAACCCCTGCAAGTACAACAAGGTGAGTACTGTCCCTAGCAACCCCACCTAACCTATCAAGGCCAGTGCATAGAAAACGTAAATACCAGTAGTAAGGTTCTTGAATTTCTATAAATGGTTATCTTTTAACAGATTAATAGATAGCATTAAAAAGTGATAAAATAGATAGGTTACACTGCTATACCCCTTCACCAAAAAGCACACTCTAATCTTACTTATATACAAGTTAGTAATAGTTCACATCACAAGCTAAGATGGTTCACACAAATATTTCTCTAAATAAGAAGGATGCACTGTCCTTTGTTTTAGTCTATGATGGTGATTAAAATACAATTAATGTAATATAGTTGGCTTAAAAATACTTTCTGGCACCAGCACAGAGATAAGGCTTACCTTGCGTTTATTACTGGCATTTGGCGGCTGCGGCAACACCTTAAAGAAAGAATCCAAGCGGCCCTGAGTGCTGCCACTTCGGGCCTTTAAAAGTTTCTTCACCCCACTACGAATGCGTTCTTCGTTAAAGCCCTTCTCCTCGCACATATACTTAACCAAGCCCTCTTCGTCTGGTTCATTCCACTTGAGCTAGAGGAAAATATCATAAGAAAATGAATATCATAGGAAATCATTTGGGAATACTCAACACATAGGTTCGAATCCTTATCACGGATCCTGTGGATCTTCTCATCGATGTATCACAAGAATGTGATATCTCTGTGTATGGAAAATATCATGTTTAAGTTGTAAGCTTCATAACAAAATATCAAAGGTTATTTTGGTTATTAAAATAACAAATGGTTCCTCAAAAAGAGTCATGGTCCCAGTTCTTCCCTCAAGATAAACTGACTCTCCTGGTCCTAATGAAAGAGCCATGGTCCCAGTTCTTACCTCAAGATAGACTGACTCTCCTAGTCCTATTGAAAGAGCCATGGTCCCAGTTCTTACCTCAAGATAGACTGACTCTCCTGGTCCTATTGAAACAACCATGGTCCCAGTTCTTCCCTCAAGATAAACTGACTCTCCTGGTCCTATTGAAAGAGCCATGGTCCCAGTTCTTCCCTCAAGATAAACTGACTCTCCTGGTCCTATTGAAAGAGCCATGGTCCCAGTTCTTACCTCAAGATAGACTGACTCTTCTGGTCCTATTGAAAGAGCCATGGTCCCAGTTCTTACCTCAAGATAGACTGACTCTCCTGGTCCTATTGAAAGAACCATGGTCCCAGTTCTTACCTCAAGATAGACTGACTCTCCTGGTCCTATTGAAAGAGCCATGGTCCCAGTTCTTACCTCAAGATAGACTGACTCTCCTGGTCCTATTGAAAGAACCATGGACCCAGTTCCTACCTCAAGATAAACTGACTCTCCTGGTCCTATTGAAAGAGCCATGGTCCCAGTTCTTACCTCAAGATAGACTGACTCTCCTGGTCCTATTGAAAGAACCATGGTCCCAGTTCTTACCTCAAGATAGACTGACTCTCCTGGTCCTATTGAAAGAGCCATGGTCCCAGTTTTTACCTCAAGATAGACTGACTCTCCTGGTCCTATTGAAAGAACCATGGACCCAGTTCCTACCTCAAGATAAACTGACTCTCCTGGTCCTATTGAAAGAGCCATGGTCCCAGTTCTTACCTCAAGATAGACTGACTCTCCTGGTCCTATTGAAAGAACCATGGTCCCAGTTCTTACCTCAAGATAGACTGACTCTCCTGGTCCTATTGAAAGAGCCATGGTCCCAGTTTTTACCTCAAGATAGACTGACTCTCCTGGTCCTATTGAAAGAACCATGGTCCCAGTTCCTACCTCAAGATAAACTGACTCTCCTGGTCCTATTGAAAGAGCCATGGTCCCAGTTCTTACCTCAAGATAGACTGACTCTCCTGGTCCTATTGAAAGAACCATGGTCCCAGTTCCTACCTCAAGATAAACTGACTCTCCTGGTCCTATTGAAAGAAAGGAACTATGACTGACTCGATCATTATATTGAAAATAATTGAAATATTTAACTTACATGAAATATGCAATTGAGGCCAGCAGAAATCATTAATGCACAATTTTAGTCAATTAAATTCCAAATAATACAAAATATCTTCTTCATGTGGTTATTTTGAGATGATTTCGGGGCTTAGTGTCCTCGTGGCCCCGTCCTCGACCAGGCCTCATTTTTGTTACACATCCCCAGGAAGCAGCTGTCTAACCAAGGGGGGGACCTCTTCTTAGTACCTGCTGCCTATCCTCTTGGCAAGTCTCTTGTTTCCCTTCTCCATGGTAATTTAGCTTCAAGGAGCCACCAAGGGGTTCTCCCAGAAGCCCAATGTTCAATGTAATGATACCTGCTTGATACCTGCTTGATGGGGTTCTGAGAGTTCATTTACTCCCCAAGCCCGGCTCAAGGCCAGGCTTGACTTGTGAGAGTTTGGTCCACCAGGCTGTTGCTTGGAACGGCCCGCAGGCCCACATACCCATCACAGCCCGGTTGGTCTGGCACTCCTTGAAGAAAACAATCTAGTTTTCTCTTGAAGATGTCCACAGTTGTTCCAGCAATATTTCTGATGCTCGCTGGTAGGAAGTTGAACAACCGTGGACCTCTGATGTTTATACAGTGTTCTCTGATTATGCCTATGGCACCCCTGCTCTTCACTGGTTCTATTCTGCATTTTCTTCCATATCGTTCACTCCAATACGTTGTTATTTTACTGTGCAGATTTGGGACCTGTTCCTCCAGTATTTTCCATGTGTATATTATTTGGTATCTCTCTCGTCTCCTTTCTAGTGAGTACATTTGGAGAGCTTTGAGACAATCCCAATAATTTAGGTGCTTTATCTCGTCTATGCGTGCCGTGTATGTTCATTGTATTCCTTCTATTTCAGCAATCTCTCCTGCTCTGAAGGGGGAAGTGAGTACTGAGCAGTACTCAAGATGGGACAACACAAGTGATTGAGTACAACCATTGTGATGGGGTCTCTGGACTTGAAGGTTTTCGTAATCTATCCAATTATTTTTCTGGCTGACGCAATGCTTGCTTGGTTATGCTCCCTAAACGTTAGGTCGTCGGACATCATTATTCCCAAATCCTTGACATGCTCTTTTCCTACTATGGGCCGATTCGATTGTGTTTTGTACCCTGTATTATGTTTCAGATCCTCATTTTTGCCGTATCTGAGTACAGCACCTGGAATTTATCACCGTTAAACATCATGTTATTTTCTGCTGCCCAATCGAAAACTTTGTCAATGTCTGTTTGTAGTTTTTCAATGTCTTCAGCAGAGGTAATTTTCATGTTGATTTTTGTATCATGTGAAAGGATGATAAAATGAAATGCTCTTTTTGATAGAGCTTAAGTGATTCTGTGATCCCCTTCCCCCTGCCCTTCCAGGTTCGTTGGTTGATACCTGGTTGATACCTGGTTGATGGGGTTCTGGGAGTTCTTCTACTCCCCCAAGCCCGGCCCGAGGCCAGACTTGACTTGTGAGAGTTTCGTCCACCAGGCTGTTGCTTGGAGCAGCCCGCAGGCCCACATACCCACCACAGCCTGGTTGGTCCGGCACTCCTTGGAGGAATAAATCTAGTTTCCTCTTGAAAATGTCCACGGTTGTTCCGGCAATATTTCTTATGCTTGCTGGGAGGACGTTGAACAACTGCGGACCTCTGATGTTTATACAGTGTTCTCTGATTGTGCCTATGGCACCCCTGCTCTTCACTGGTTCTATTCTACTTTTTCTTCCATATCGTTCACTCCAGTACGTTGTTATTTTACTGTGTAGATTTGGTACTTGGCCCTCCAGTATCTTCCAGGTGTATATTATTTTATATCTCTCTCGTCTTCTTTCTAGTGAGTACATTTGGAGGGCTTTGAGACGATCCCAATAATTTAGGTGCTTTATTGCATCTATGCGTGCCGTATATGTTCTCTGTATTCCCTCTATTTCAGCAATCTCTCCTGCTCTGAAGGGGGAAGTGAGTACTGAGCAGTACTCAAGACGGGACAACACAAGTGACTTGAAGAGTACAACCATTGTGATGGGATCCCTGGATTTGAAAGTTCTCGTAATCCATCCTATCATTTTTCTGGCTGTCGCAATATTTGCTTGGTTATGCTCCTTAAACGTTAGGTCGTCAGACATTATTATTCCCAAATCCTTTACATGCTGTTTTCCTACTATGGGTACATTTGATTGTGTTTTGTACTCTGTATTATGTTTAAGGTCCTCATTTTTACCGTACCTGAGTACCTGGCATTTATCACTGTTAAACATCATGTTATTTTCTGATGCCCAGTCGAAAACTTTATTAATATCAGCTTGAAGTTTTTCAATGTCCTCAGCCGAGGTAATTTTCATACTGATTTTTGTGTCATCTGCAAAGGATGATTCGAAGCTGTGACTTGTATTTTTGTCTATATCTGATATGAGAATAAGGAAAAGCAGCGGTGCAAGGACTGTACCCTGAGGTACAGAGCTTTTCACTGCACTTGGACTAGATTTTATATGGTTGACCGTTACTCGCCGAGTCCTGTTTGACAGAAAACTGAGTATCCAGCGTCCTACTTTACCGGTTATACTTAACCAACTCCAAGTGGTTGATCTAGGGAAGTTGGTTGCGAGCTGGGCTCAGACTGTCTGGTGATGATTATTGGTATTAACAGGGTTTGAATTAGTTTAGTGTGAAAACAACCATTTCATTTCAATTGTCTGTGGAGCTGTTTGCCTGTGTTGATGCTTTGTTTCCTGTAAACATTATAGTTGATCATAAAGCATCACAATCTTTCTGGATGGCTTCCCGGTGGGGTGATGGATTGTCTCTCGCTTCCTGTACCTCTGTGAGCCAGGTAGCCAGGCTCTGTCCCCAGTAGGCCAAACAGAACTCTGACAATGTAGGTTACCTCACTGAGAAAGCTAGATAGCTTTCTAGTAGCCACTGGGACTACTAGAAAGATATATTTCATTACAATCAGCACAGTTTTTGATTAATTTGGCATAATCAGCCCATATAGTTTCAATTACTGTAAAAAACAAAAATAATTTTTAGTAATAATACAGTAATAATAATAATAATTCAGAGACGAAGATAGAAGAAAAAGAGGCAATATGATCACTACGTACAAAAAGTAACAGGAATTAATAAAACTGATAGGGAAGAATTCCTGAGACAGGAACTTCAAGAACAAGAGGTCATAGAGTTAAACTAAACAAAGCTGTCGAATATAAGAAAATTCACTTTCGCAAACAGAGTGGTAGACAGTTGGAACAAGTAAGGTAAGAAGGTGGTGGAGGCCAAAACCGTCAGTAATTTCAAAGCGTTATATGACAAAGAGTGCTTGTAAGACGAGTATTCCTCTCATCCTGTAACTACACTTAGGTAATTACTCATGTCGAGCACGTACCCAACAGCAATTAAAGGGAAAAATCAGATGATGTTAGCTGCAAGCGTCTGACCTACAACCTCGGAGAGACATTTCAATTTAAATAAATTTTCCCCTACTAACATTATATAAAATGAACAAATCCACAAGGGCCGTGATGAGGGGTCGAACCTATGCACCGGATGTTCACAGACGTACTCTAGTCAACGGCACCATGACATGGTTAACCTCTTCCATATTCAACTAGTTCGCAAGTCGACTAGAGCGCATCTGGGAGCATCCAGCGCATAGGTTCGAAGCCTCATCAAGGCTCCTGTGGATCTGTTCATTTGATATATCACGTTATTGCGATTCCTGCGTTATATAGAATCATATTTGTGCATTTTATGTCTTTACAAGCAAAATTTATTAGCATGGATAAAACTCTTACGTCAATATCCTCAGGATCGGCAACTTCCGGTTCAATGAAAAGTTTTCTGGCTTCGGCAAAGCGCCAATCTTCTGGTGGGCTGTACTTCTTCGTATCTATATGCTTTAGTATTTCATCAATAGTCTTGTGATTACGGATCAGCTCTATGGCTCGCTTAGGTCCAATACCCCTGATACTATCACAATAGTCACAGCCCAGCAGAATACACATATCGATAAACTGTAAAAAACAAAGACATGGATTTTAGACAAATATTTCAACATAGGCAGGAAATATATGTAATGGCAAAACAAGTTGAAAAGATTGATCCGAGTTCTCACGAGACTGCAATAATGATAAAGCAATATCACACAGCACCTATATTATAAATGTAATGGCAAAACAAGTTGACAAAAGAGAGTTTCGGGTTCTCATGAGAGTGCAATAATGATAAAAGTATTGTCACACAGCACCTATATGATAAAATTTAAAGTTTTCATGCAAAGAATAAGTCACAATAGCAGGGCTTAAAACAACTAATTCTACCCCCCCCAAACGCGAAATGAAGGTTCCGACGCTTGTGACTGTACTGGGGTCCAAGACAGACCCATACTACATCTCCAAACATAATTCCAGGGATAAAGAAGGAGCCTTCAGCATCCATTCTCGCAACTAACCAGTGCCTATGTGAAAAAAAACCAGCGTTGAATGTAATGAAACACCATTTTCTGGATGAGTCCTGGAGGCTCCCCGGAGCTATTCATGGCTGATATGGATACCCTAACTATCTTGCATCAGTCGATGTGGGTGGAGTTCTAGGCCTACCGTGGACCACGAGCCAGAACCTGCCCCTCACAGAGGCACGAGGAGCAATGGCTCAAAGAAATGCACATGTGATTTGGAGCATTCTATATCTGCCATCGACCGGGACAGGCACCCAGAAAGGTAAGCGCCACAAAACAATCCCCTATTCTGGTTAACAATGAAAATCGTCAAACAAGTGGACAGAACTCCCCAAAAGAAAAATGAGCAAAGAAGCATGACGTCACACGAGCCACGCCGCATGTCTGTGTAGCTCCCCGGAAGTGGGAAGAGGGAGCACCAGACCCTCGCGCCGGTGATCCACACCCCAGTTCTGAGGCTGGATATAAAAAACGCAAAAAAAACGCCGACCGAAGGGAGGGGGGTTGCCGGGGAGCCTCACACCACAGCACAAAGTCGAGACAACAGGCTGCAACAGCCAACCCAAGGCAACATGGGCCCGATGAGGCTCAGGAACATAGACGAGGGAGCACGCAGCCAGGACCCAGTGCGACCGCCAAAACAAACCTGTGCCCGAATGTCAGCTCAAAACGTGCCACCCAAGATGTCAGCAAGCACAGCAAGCCTACGAACATCAAGGGCATGGGGAGAGACCGCAGGCTGGCTAAACAGAACGACCCAGCGGACGACCTGAGAGACCCGAACCCGAGAACAGGGAAGAAGGGGAAACCGGATCAACCCAAAGCGCAGCCCCGGCCACAGAGACCGTGGCGCGCACAGAACGGTGGAGAGCCGCAACCAGACACAAGAAGCACCCCGGCCAACCAATCAAGCAGCAACAACCCCAGTGACCCCTCCAGAAAAGAGCTGTCTCAACCCCACCAGAAAAGAAGATACTGGCCGCAAACGAACATCCGAACACCAAAATCCAAAGAAGTAGAAAGCACTGACAAAAACCGGAACCGAAGGGGCCACAACAAACCGAGGAGAGGAGACAACAACATGCCCGAGACAACACGTGAACAGTGCAGAAGGAACAACAAAACGGGAGCAATCTGAAGCGGCTCCGCCAGTGCCGCACTAGACAGGGCGACGGTATGCGGCCAGATGATGGCCCGGACCCCACCACGACAGTAAAAAGCGCAGTACACCTACGAAGAGACAAAAGGAAAAGGAAGGACCGGCAGAAAACCCCATACCGCTGCCGAGACGAAGCACGCAGGTGGGACACAGTTAAGAAGCCACCTGAATACCATACAGATGGTGAGAGACTCCAGTCAAAAGAACCAGACTAGAAGACCGAACCAGCCCTGTCATGGAGCGGACCAACAATGTAAAAGAGGCGGAGCCATCGGAAACCCCTTGGTGCTGACACCGAGCAAGCCGTGCCGGAACCAAGACTGTCAAAAAAACAACAAGAACGTCCGCCAGGGAACCAGGAACCCAAACCCGGCGAGACAGGAAAGAACCAACCTGGACGAGCAGAAACGCTCCATCCTGGAGGCACCCTCCCCCTGGGACCCGTGAAGGAACAAGAAGCCCGATAACTGACGACAAGAAGCTGCCGCATGCAGAAACTGTCGAACCGCAAACAGCAAGGACAAAAATGGGCAGTGAAAAACTTAAGAGCCAGGCCCAGGCAGAGGCCAACAAGGAAACGATCACCACGAGCTGAAACTCTAAAAGAGAAGTAAAAAACAGCGACACCGCAACCCGCAGGAGCGGCACCACCAGTCCCTATAGGGCAGAACAAATCACGCATTGCTGAGGAAGGAAGGAGAACTACGAAAGATATGTACTGCACTTAATACAAAAAAGTAGTCCGAAAAGGAACACAGGAAAACTGTAGCCAGGGCCAGAAGCCAAACGCCCCCTGCCCCAATGAAAATGAACAGTAGGGTAGGAGTGGATGATCGGGAGCTACATACACCAGCAGACATTGCAACACAGAAGCTGGTAGTGACAGTGAAGGAGAAGAGGAAGAACTCAAAGCTATATCAGAACACTGGGCCTGTTCTACAACAGAAAACTGAACACGAACAGATCCCAACCTAACATAAGCATGAGAATAGCCAATATGTACCTACCTAGATACACAACAATGTGTAGGAGAGAGGAAGGAAGATGGAAAATGCAAAGAAAAGACAGTCCAAGTACAGTGGTACCTCGGCTTACGAGCACCCCTAATTACGAGTTTTTCGGGTTACGAGCAGGATTTGCTCGGAAAATTTGTATCGGGATACGAGGCTTGCCTCAGGATACGAGTTTGTTGATGTTTGATGTTTGATGATGTATGATGTTTGTTTGTTGAGTTTGTACGGGCCGAACTAGCGTATGGTGGCATGGCGATCGCCGCTCAGTTTGCCAGTGCCTCACGCCCAGTGACTATCCTGCCTGAATTCTTCACAAGGATTTATCATTTATTTTAGGAGTTTTTACTATTTGGCGAGAAAGTGAAAGCGTGTTACTCGGGAGCGCGAAAGAGCAATAAAATGTGTACACTCTCTTCACTTTGGACATCTCAATTCTTGTCCTAGATCTTTCATTTTTGTGTCATTGTGTTTGCAATAGAATTCCCTACAGAAGAATATGCAAATATAAAGTCCAAAAGCCCTGCGTCCCACCAAAAGCAAACAGAGAAAATGACAGTGCGTTACTGCAGTGAGTGCTAATAAAGAGCAATAAAATGGGTATACTCTTTTCAACTTTGTTACTTCAATTCTGGTCCTAGGTCTTTCCTTTTGGTATCATTGTATTTGCAATGAAATTCCCTACAGGTGTGTCTGCATATAATGTCCAAAACCGCAGCACGCCCCTCCCGAAACCGTCGCCAATTTGCCGCCGGAAATCACGCAATGCTGCGTCATTACTGGACCAAAGTGTTAAGAAGTGGTGTCAGATGTGGGAAGAGATGCAAACTTCTATTGAAAAAACTCACCCAGAGAAAGCTGTAGTAGGCCGTTGCATTAATCTTTTCAATGACAATGTGATGCCTCACTACAAAGACATCTTGCGAAGAAGAGAAAACAATCTTCCATGGACAGATTTGTTGTGAGAACATCGAGCAGTGAGCCACAACCAGGACCTAGTGGTATGCAGGCAAAATGTGCCAGAGAGTGCACACCAGAGAGGTCCTCATTGCCTGATGTTATAATGGAAGGGGACTCCCCTTCTAAACAGTAACACCTCTCCTCCATCCCCCCTCCTCACCATCTTCCATACACCTACAGCATTCATCAGCAATGGTAAATAATAACTTGAACATAGTTTTCTAGTGTAGATTTTGATGAATTAGGTATAAAATTTAGTTTGAAGTGAGGTTTTTGAGTAGTCAGGAACGGATTAATTCATTTCCCATTACTTCTTATGGGGAAATTAGCTTCAGGTTACGAGTTTTCGGGATACGAGCTGTCTCCAGGAACGGATTAAACTCTTAAACCTAGGTATCCCTGTACTGGAAGCAAGGAACAAGAGCATAAGCAAACGGCAACAGAAGCTACATGAACCATACACACAGACGTGTAGCAAGGAAAAACAAGACACTCACCCAAACTCGAGTGCTAATGAAAGAAGCAAACTTCACCCGAGCATAAAAAAACCCAGACCCTAAGAACAGGAAACAAGCCTTCCAAAACCATAGGAGGAAGGTGAGGGGTATAAAGGCGTATATACACGCCGGATGTATATGAATGTGTATATGTAACGTACAGATGGGTGAACCCCCATGTTAGAATCAGACCAGAATGTCAAAAGGTCCAACCCACGCTCTGCGCCCCCACAACGGACGCCCAAGTCAAAATCGAGGAACACCCCAAGAAAAAATGTGGAAAACATTCTGAGAACTCATTAAACCAAAAGCCAAAGTTTGTCAATGACAGGGTAGGTTAGGTTTCCCCAAATCTATGGGGAAACCTGAATGTTAAAAACAGCGCTCGCCGATGTCAACCCGGGCGACCACCGAGGAAACGCAACACATGAGCCGACCCAACTGCTACCTGGGTCAGACATTATGGTACGGAACATATATAAGGGCCAAAGGCCCCCAAAGTCAGCCCCCTCCCCAACCCCGGGAACCACCACGTCAGGCCCAGGGGGCGAGTCGTCCTCCAAAGACCCAGCCTTACAAGAAAAAGCCGGGGCGGCCAAAAGAACAGGAAGAAAGCGGGGCCCCACTGGTCAGTCCCCGGAGCTACAGCTGGAGGAACTGACTCAAAACGCCTCCGACGCAACCCAGGAAGGGGCAACCCCCAAAACTGCCAGAGTCTCAAACCTCGAAACCCTGCCCCGACCCCGAAGCCCTCAGATTCCTAGGAGCCGGAAGCAGGGAAGGGGGGACGACCAAATGAACCTCAGCAGGGGATGAACAAGGGAGGGGGGGGGGGGCGAACTGAACCTAGGCCGAAGCGACCAAAACGCCCAAGTCCGGATCACGAGAAACAAAACAGGGCAACCTCGGGGCATCAGGGGAAGCAACCAAACTAGTGCGTTGCAACAACCTATCTAGCAACGCGCGAGCCGCCTGCACCCGAAGAATGTCAACAAATAGGGTGATTGGAGCCACAAACAAGCAACAAAGCTCGCAGGACTCGAGGTCGAATGTGTCACCGATCCAACAGGCAGCATGACGGAGGCAAAAACTAAGAGCGTCACCCAGAGACAAGGGGACAGAGCAACCCTCAAACTCACACAGAGCGAGAGGGGACGCAGGGGTCTCACCCAGTGGACCCGAGTGCCCCTGTGGGATTTTCCAGGGCCCTTAGACTGGGTCTGCTAAGGGTTATCCGAGGCAGGGTATGTTAACCGGGACCCCTAGCTACCAAGCAAACTGCTAAAAGCTGAACTCACGGGACGTGTCCACTCACGAGGGCGAAGCAAGGGGTGCCACCACGCAAACAACCCTAATATAAGGGGGAGGGAGACCACAAGGCAGACACCCCCCCCCCCCCCACCAGGCAAAAACAAAAAGAAAAGAAAAACCTCGCAAGAGGACAGCGAGGCCGCTGTTAAAGGTGAAAACTAGCTACGCAGTACCCCGCGCCCGACCACTGCAATAACTACCTCTTACCCCAAGGCGAACAAGGGTGAAATAACCCCAAACACTCGGGGCAGCCAAGCGCCAAGCAGCGAAAGGCCAGCAGAGGAAGACCCAAGGTGACTTGTGAAAGGCCACACAACTATGCACGATCCCATCAGCCGAGGAACTGGGGTGTGGATCGCCGGCACGAGGGTCTGGGCCTCCCCCCTTCTCTGTCCCGTGAAGAGGGGGAGCGTCATGCTTGTTTGCTCATTTTTCTTTTGGAGAGTTCTGTCCACTCGTTTGATGATTTTCGTTGTTAACCAGAATAGGGTTGTCTTGTGGCAATTACCTCTCTGGGTGCCTGTCCCAGTCGATGGCAGATATAGAATGCTACAAATCACATGTGCATTTCTATTGGCCATTGCTCCTCGTGCCTCTGTGAGAGAGCCATATTCTGGCTCGTGGTCCCCAATAGGCCTAGAATTCCACCCACATCGACTGATGCAAAATAGTTAGGGTATCCATATCAGCCATGGATAGCTCCGGGGAGCCATAAGGGCTCCCCGGAGCTAGCTATTTTCTGGGGGGAGCCGTAAGGGCTCCCCCCAGAAAAATAAGGAAATTTAATTGTGGGGTGAATATAATTTTGTGATAAGAGGCTCAAGGGTGAATGACACTGAAATACTGTAACCCCGCGATTATCCGGGATTCGAACATCCGGAAAACGCTCTTATACGGCCAAAATCGTGACCGAATAAAGTTATCACAATATCCGGCCAAAATGGCCACAGGAACCAGATAAAAGCTGGTTTGGCCAGATACAATATCGGGGCCGGTTAATTTGCTGCCGATGTTACACTATCCAGACAGCTGGATAATCGTGGAATTCTCCGTATATGAAAACTATGAGGCGGGCCATACCGTATTAATCTCGGTGGGTGGGTAGTGTCGGGATAGAGGGGAGCGTTGGGAGGGACCACCTGGGGGTATAAGGGGGGGGATGGGGAGCGGCCTATACACTACAGTACAGGAATTACCATCGATTTTAGAACAATTCATCATAGCCAAAATAAAAAAAAATACTAGTAATTATGTAATAAAAAATACCATACAAGTTTCCTAAAAAACAATTTGCACAGGCTGAAGTTTCCTACAAAAATATATTTTTTTTATTGCTGGCAGCCATTGTAACGTGCCTCCTCCCTGCCCCGACTGGACCTGTCCAGGCCTGGTCAAGTCATGTGCTCTCTACCCTCGTGTTACACTCGCGCCATTAGTGAAATATTTTTTTAAATAACTTTTTTATTTTCATAGTAACTTTGAACATTTTTGGCCAAGACTATGTCTGGTAGCAGCATGAATCGTTCTGGAGGTGTTAAGAGGAAGAAGGTTGTCCTAACACTTAAGGACAAGCTACGTGTTATACAACTTTGTGAAAATGGCCGGTCTACTTCAAGTGTTGCCAAGGAATTTAATATAGGCACTAGTACTGTTTCTGATATAAGGAAACAAAAAGAGAAACTTATGAAATTCATTTCAATCTGAGAAAGTGAAGGTGCAAGCACTAGCAGAGGGTGTGGTAGAAAAACTTTGACGCATGTACAGTTGGATGAGGCTGTGTACAAGTGGTTTGCTCAGCACCACACAGCTGGCGTGACAATTCGCGGCCCAGAAATACAAAATGCTGCAAGCAGGTTTGCTGCAAGCCTTGGAATAAAGGATTTTGAAGCGAGTGAAGGGTGGGTTGCAAGGTTCAAGGGTAGGCACAATATTGTGAAGAGAAAAATTGTCGGTGAAAAATTGAGTGCAGATGAAAGCAGTGTAGAACCATTTAAACAGAAATTAAGAGCATACATTGTGGCAAATAATTTACATTCATATCAAATTTATAATGCAGATGAAACTGGGTTGTATTAGAGGAGTTTACCAGAAAAAACTCTAGCAATGAAGAGCGAGGGTTGTGTGCCAAGACGTAAGGTCAACAAGGACAGGCTCTCGGCCATGATGTGTGCGAATGCCGACTGTACAGACAGAATCACGTGTGCAATTGTTGCCAAATCTAGAAACCAAGAGCCTTGCAACATTGCATGGACAGACTGCCAGTCAAATACTATAGCTCACAAAATGCATGGTTTACACAAGAGATCTTTCTTTCCTGGTTTCATGACGTGTTCTGCAGAGAAGTTCGTGCCTATCAGTTAATTAAGAAACTCAAAGTAAGGCCAAGCGAAGTTCGGGCTTTGCTGCTGCTTGATAATGCACCTGCCCACCCCAAAATTGACACGTTAACCTCACAAGATGGCAAGATAACGTGTATGGCACTTCCTCCTAACACAACCTCTCTCATTCAGCCTATGGATCAGGGAGTTATCTGTGCCACAAAGAGATTGTACACCAAAAACATGCTAAACGAAGTTTTGGTGGTTTTGCCTCTTCCGCAAGATATTGAACTCGGTGTGGATAACAGGGCTAAAAAAAACTTCAGAATTTGAAGAACTATACAATCAAGGAAGCCATCTTTAACTGGGCCAAGGTGTGGAGTGAATTACAGGAATCGACTTTGAAAAATTCCTGGAAAAAACTCCTCACGTCTACGTTCAGAAATGAGGAGGATGCAGAAATGGATTTTGAAGGATTTACAGATGAAAGCCATGGAATGTTTAGAAATGCCGGCGAAAACTTAGAAAGACAGGATGTGGTTGATTGGCTTGAAAAAGATGCCAATGACCCAGGATATGGTGTGATGAGTGAAGACGAGATTCTCCAGTCTATTACTGGTGAGGTCGACGAAGAGGATGAAGAAGGAAGTGAAGAACCAACACCAATGACCACGAAATATAGTGAACTCATGTCTTCTGTTGACTTGTTAATTAATTTTTCATCAAATTGTGCTCATCCAGAAGTTGGAAACATGTATCAATACCTGTGGCGAACAAAAGAGCTGATCATACAACTGGCCAGTGAACACCGAAAGCAAGCAACACTTGATTCTTATATGGTGCGAAAATCAACCCAAGCGCCTTCAACAAGTGAGGGGGCACACGAACCCAAGCGCCTTCAACAAGTGAGGGGGCACACGCAACCCAAGCGCCGTCAACAAGTGAGGCGTCACAGGCAAGCCCAGCGCCTTCAACAAGTGAGGCTTCCGCAGCTGACAGTGAAAGCTATCTTTGCCTAATGAACTGTACAGTAATTTTAAGTGTTAATTTTAGTGATGTGTTAGTATAAGTTACGTAAATTGTAAAGAATTTTTAACTTCAAGATGTGTCATCAATCAAGAAGACAAACAACAACAAGGTAAATTGAGGTTTCTAGTTGAATACTTAATAATTATATGTGGCAAGGTAATTCAAATTATGTTATTTGTAGTATAAAAATAGTTGGAAATGGTTAGTTTTGGACTCGTAGGTGAAAAAGTACCATTATCGGAAAAATGTAATAATCCGGCTGGGGGTATTTCCCATATAGTCCGGATGATCGAGTGGAGACAGTAATTTAAGAAGCACTGTAAGGTAACTTAGATCACACAACCCGAGGAGTAGAAGCCAGCTGGTTATCATACCTGGAGCAAACCTGGAGAGGGTTTCGCTAGTTCTGCTACTCCCCGAGCCCGGCCTGAGGATTTGATAACTTGGTCCAACAGGCTGTTGCTTGGAGCGGCCCACAGGCCCACCTCCACCTCAATTGGTTGGTCCAGTTGGAACAATAACTACTCTGCATTCACCTCAGAACAATACACTGCACTCACCTTAGAATAATAACTACAGTACACTGTACTCACCTTAGAATAATAACTACAGTACACTGTACCACCTCAAAACAATACAGTGCACTAACCTCATAATATTAACTACAGTTCACTGTACTTGCCTCCTCCTGAGAAATTTTAATTTCTTCCAAGATCTTCGATAAATGAAACTCTTTAATGGGCATTTTTCTAGCCTCACTGAAGGTCATGTGTCGTAGTAAAATGGGCGTTCCGAATGTCAGGGCATCCATATCCTCCGTTGCTACTCCATACACCTAGAAAAAAAATAAAAAACCAGCATTGAATGTAATGAAACGCCATTTTCTGGGCGAGCCCCTGAGGCTCCCTGGAGTTATCGGGCTAATATATGATATATTAATCTAGGGCATTGGTCAATAGAGTTCAGCCTACTGGGGACCACGAGCCAGAACCTGGCCCCCTCAGACAGGCACAAGGAGCAATAGCCCCTGGGACCGCCCCCCTGTACTCACCTGTTTGTGCTTGCGAGGGGTTGAGCTTTGGCTTTTTGGTCCCTGTGGTTGGGGGGGGGGGGGGGGGAGTTATTACTTATCTGTTGTCGATCGAGGTTAGGCACCCCAGATAGGCATAACAAAACACACCCCACATGGTAAAAAAAATTGCAACCGAAGACCAAACAGGGAGGCAGAACTCTTCCAAATTTTAAGGAAACCAGTTAACCTTTAAATGGTGCATGGCTATATACCATTTGACACCCACAGGCCCATAACACAAAAAAAAAAAAAAAAAAAAAAAAAAATCTTCCTAACCTGTTAATTTGTGTTCATTGACCATGGGAAAAATAATAAAAAAATCGTAAGTGGCATATATTGCCCGCTATAAGGCGAGAGAGTCTGGCAAAAAAACAGGCGCTTACTCAGCGTGCGTCCCAGGCGGTCTGTTGTTCACCAGCTGTCAAGATGGAGTTGCCACAAAGCGATAATTACCTAATTATTTCAATGTCTCTGATTGATTTTTCGTAGTTTTTTTGCTGTAATATTATTCAATAGTGTGTAGTGTGATATATTAATATAATAAAATGAGTGATTCATCACTGTACTTAAAATATTGTTGATTCAATAATGTTCATCAAACAGTGAACAAATACTTTGTTGGTTATTACACTATATACACAGGTTATATATAAGTATCTGCATGTTTTGTTCACCATAACGAACCACTAAGTTGCTATTATGAGTCAAAAAGTAACGAGGAGTGACCGCCACACACCAGCCAGCCACTCACTCCTTCCCTCAACACCTCACTCGCCCACATTCTCCTCCCACCATACTGTTTTTGCTTTTATTCACTATATACAGATGTTATATATAAGTATCTACATTCGTGTTCATCACAACGAACCATTATGTTGGTATGCTGAGTGGTAGTTGCAGCCCGCCACTGGCTGCCATCCCTCCCTTCCTCACCTCACCTGACTTGCCACCATTCTCCTCCCACCATACTGTTTTTGCTTTTATATACAGACGTTATATATTAAGTATTTACATGTTTTGTTGACCATAACTGTACATCTAAGCTTGTATGGTGAGTAGAGGCACAAAGACGTAGCTACTCACACAGTCAGCTGGTGGCGGCCGCCCTCAAGGCCAGACGCACTAATATTTCTCCTCCAACAATACTGTTTGTGGTGTTATTATGCTATATACACACAATATATAAATATCTACCTGTTTTATTCACCATACTTGTACAAGTAAACTGGTATGGTGCCCAAAGACCATCGTGGTCACCAGTAAACAACATGATAAGTTGTGCAGACGACACCACCGCCCTCACCAAAATGGCGGCTCCCAACCTACTCCTCTTGCTTTTTATACCCTCTATACACACGTTACATATAAGTATCTACATTTGTGTTCACCACTGCGAATCACTAAGCTGGTATGGTGAGTGCAGTCAATAAAAGGTGGCCACACACAGTCAAAAGACAACACCACCATCCTCCCTCCCACAGCATTACTCCTCCCTCCATGGAGCACAGCGCTAAATATCACCACACTCCTGCTATTATCAGAACCCCTGGTCAGTTTTATCACAGTCAGGGGTCTTCTGTAATAATATCATTGCTACATAATAGCATGAACAAGTATATTATGGCATTTTTAGGCGATGCTGTGGTCACAGGCTGAACAGCAGTGCTGTGAGCTCATGCTGCGTGTGTCAGGCTTGATAGCACACTCAATACTGAGGCCCCTAACACCCGGGAATTGGGCCCACGATTTAAAAAAAAAATGGTGTCTGTTTACAAGAGCCCTGATGAAGGTGTGGTGAAATCGTGCGTAGTACTCCAAAGCATCATATGATGCGATGCGCAATTTAAGGGTTAATGTTATACTCCACCGCCGAGTCGCTTGTCCACGCAGCCCGTCCCCCTTCACAGGAGGGTGAGGGGGGAGACCCCAGACCCCCTGTGATGGCTACTCAACCCCAGTTCAGAGCTAAGCATAAAAAAAAAAGCATTAAATGTAATGAAACGCCATTTTCTGGGTGAGACCCAGAGGCTACCCGGAGCTTATCCAGGCTGATATGCTAATGTCAGACTTTGGCATCAGTCATGTGTATAGAGTTCTGTGGGCTACTGGGGACCACGAGCCAGTACCTGGCCCCCCCTCCTCAGAGAGGCAAGGGGAGCAATAACCTACAGAAAACCCCCATGTGGTTGAAAGCATTCTATGTCTGCCATCGACTGGGTCAGGCATCCAGAAAGGTAAACATCCCAAAACAAACCTCTATTCTGGTGAAAATTGCTACCAAAAGCCGAACAAGTGGATAGAACTCCCCCAAAGGAAATTAGCAAACGAGTATGACATCACACGTTACTGCGCAGCTGTCTGCGCAGCTTCCCCCCCTTCCCGGGAAAGGGAAGGGGGAGCCCCAGACCCCCGTGCCGGCTATCCACCTGTCATTTCGGAGGCTGGACATAGAAAACGTGAAAAAACGCCGACCGGAGGGAGGGAGGGATGTCAGGGAACCTCCGGGTCTCACCCAGAAAATGGTGTTTCATTACATTCAACACTGGTTTTTTGGAGGAAGCCTCTTCGGCTCCCCGGAGCTAACTACCCACAGAGGAAAAGAACTTACCCGGGAAGCGGTCACTGCTCACTCCTCACCCGAAGTCAAGACAACTGGCTGCAACCACCGACCCAAGGCAACACAGGCCCGAATAGGCCCAGGAATGTTCACGAGATACTGAGCAGCCAGGACCCTGTTCGATCACCAAACTCCCTGTGCCCGAATGTCAGCCCAGGACACGTTGCCAAAGACGGCAGCAAGTGCAGCGAACGTATGAACGTCATGGGCACGGGGATAGATTGCAGGCTGGCTAGCCTTAATAACCCTGCAGACAACCTGGGAGACCCGTAACCACGAACAGGGAAGAAGGGAAACCAGATCAACCCAAAGCGCATCTCTGGACATCGAAGCCGTGGCGCGCAAAGAACGGCGAAGGGCCGTAACCAGACACAAAACATGATGCACCCCCTGGCCTGACCAACCAAGCATCAACAACCCAAGGACCCCTCCTAAAAGCAGCAGTCATATACTTTGCCAGAAAAGAAGGAGATGGCTGCAGATGAACAAACCGATCGCCATGACTGAAAGATCAGAAACCCCTGCGCCGGAGGAGAGCATGAAGCTCCCTGACCCGACCCCTAGGCCAATGCCAACAGGAAAAGAGCCTTCGAGAAATAAATCGGAACCAAAGGGGCCACAACAAACCGAGAAGAGAAGAGAAAAAAGAGCACCCGGTTCAATGATTAGGACGGCTCAGACGGCGCATGAGCAGGCCAGAGGAGAACAACGCATGAGACAGCTTGCTGAACGACGCAGAAGTTACAGCAATACTGAACACAAGCTGCAGCGGCTCCACCAGCGCCGCACGATACGAGGCGACAGTATGTGGCAAGATGACAGCCCCGAACCTCCACAAGAGAAGGACAAGCCGACACCAACAAAATGCAGCCACCTAAGAAGGGACAGAAGGAAAAAGGAAGGACCGCCAAAAAAAACTACACTGCCGCCAAGAAAAAGCACACAGGTGGGACACCATCAACGAAGCCACCTGACCACCAACCGAAGGTGAGAGACTCGAGGCAGAACTAAACCAGCACCGCCATGGACCAATCGACCCTAGGAAGAGGCGGAGCCACGGGAAGATCTCGGGTGCGACCACCGAGCAAGCAGAGCCAGAAACCCAAGGCAAAGAAGGAGATGGAACGTCTGCCAAACAGGAAACTGTTTGGCCCTACAGACGCCAGCGAGCTCGCTACGAGATCGGAGACTACGGGTCCGACGCGAGACTCTAGAGAAGGAATACTGCAAGACCCTGAAAATGTCTACAGGCAGGGCAAGCCATGAAAACAGGAACCCAAACCTGGCAATAGGAGAACCAAAAGGCACAAACAAAACACACAACAGTGAGTAGGATAAAATGAGAAAAAGACCAGAAGAACAGCCCCAGCACCAGCAGCTAGGGACAAGAGTGAAGCAGGAAGATGAGGAATGAAGAAGGCATGCAGCAAACAGGAATGAAAGGGACACGACCAACAGAGTTGTAGGTCCTGTCCCAACAAGTAAAACTGAAAAAGGTGCAAAGATTTGTCACCAGACTAGTACCCGAACTGAGGGGTACGAGCAATGAGGAGAGACTACGGGAAGTAAACCTCACGCCACAGGGAGACACAGGAGTTAGAGGGGACAGGACCACCACATTCAAGACCTACAGAGGAAATGAAAGGGTAGAGAAAGACAGACTATTGAACACAAGGGGCACATGCATCAGGAGACACAGGTGGAATTGAGTGCCCAAAGGAGCCATAGAAACATTAGAAAGAAGTATTCCAGTGTCAGAGTAGTAGACAAATGGAACGCATGAGGAAGGGAAGTGGTGGAGGTTGACTCCACACACAGCTGCAAGTGCAGACACAACAGACCCCAGTAGGCTCAGGAACCCGTGCACTAGTCGAATGACAGGTGAGAGGCGGGAACAAAAAGCCAGAGCGCAATCTCTGCAAACACAACTATTCAAGGACAACTAGGTAAGCACAGAGGCCATGAAGATGTCAGGTGAGTAACATGGGAGAGGCAAGACTAAAGAGCCAAAGCTCAACCCCAGCAAGCACAACTAGGTGAGTACAGAGAAGCCAATGTACATGGATGCACTAAGCCAGGCACTGCAAAACGAGCAAGGAATGAGGGACCCAGATAAGACCACGAAAAAAGGAGTCATGATCCCCCGCATAACAAAGAACACAGATACAAGGAAGGCCCCAGGAAAAAGCACACAAGGGCCAAATAAAATGCCACAATCAATCCCCAACACACATCCCCAGTCACAAAACTGCAGCAAAATGTCACCTCATAACATCCTGACACAGTAACATTTACCGCCATAACCTTCACCTCCATCACTGTACCTCATAAACTGGATGAGGTGGGGCCCCTTGAATGACTCAAGCGTCGGTTGGACATGCATATGAGTGGGATTGGATGGGAAGAACCCACACAGAACCCAGAACGACCGCAAGAACCAGGGGGCGATGACTGGACAAATAAGACAAGCGAGAGCAGTGAATAAACCGGGAGACAGTGTGCGGAACACCAACACGCGCTCACACCGACCAGAACAAAACAAGCCCCCACGGTGCAAGCGCAAGACACACGAGGTCCAGGCCGCACCACTCTACCCCGGGGAGGGTGCCAGCAAGGAATATGGAACCATTAACAGTAATGGCGAGACAAAGGACGGAAAGAAGCGACAATTAAAATCGGAAACGGCATCGAAAGAGGAAAAAATTGGACGGAAGAGTACCAACGAGTCCTAGAAAGGACTGGAGGTAAGCCCCACCGGAAGGCAACAGACGTTCCAACAATGCACCCTAGAGCATCCGTGACCAAAAGTCATGCAGGACCCAATAAGACATGGAACAAACCCGGGGAGGGGCCGACGCCCAAAAGCAACTCGTACGCAGAGGAGGGGGAAAAGAAAAACCCTACTCCAAGTAACAGTAAGCCCCACTCAAAAGGTCGGAAAACACCGGTGGGGTCCAAGGCCCCCAAGGCAGCCCTTCCCCAACTCCAGGAACCCCCACGTCAGGCCCCAGGGGCGAGTCGTCCTCCAAAGCCCCAGCCACAAGAAAAAGCCGGGGCGCCAAAAAAGCAGAAGAGAGCGGGCCCACTGGACAGACCCCGGAGCTACGGCTGGAGGAACAGACTCGAATGCCTCCGGAAGGGGCAACCCCCCAAAACTGCCCAAGTCTCAAACCTCAAAACCCTGCCCCGACCGCGAAGCCCTCAGACGCCTAGGAGTTGGAAGCAGAGAAGGGGGGACCCGAACAAACTACAGCAGGGGAAGAACGAGGTGGCGTGGACTGAAGCAAGGCCAATGCGACCAAAACCCCCGAGACCAGTTCCAGAGAAGCAAAAATGGGGCAGCCTCGGGGCATCCGGGGAAGCAACCAAACCAGCACGTTGCAACAACCTATGCGACAACGCTCGAGCTGCCTGCACCCGAAGAATGTCATCAACAAAGAGGGTGAATGGAGCCACAAACAAGCAAACAAAGCTCGCAGGACTCAGGGTCAAATGTGTCACCGACCCAACAGGCAGCATGACGGAGGCAAAAACAATGAGTGTCACCCTGAGAAAAGGGAACAGAGCAACCCTCAAACTTGCAGAATGCGAGGGGAAATGCAGGGGTCACACCCAGTGGACCCGAGTGCCCCTGCGGGGTTTTCCATGGACCCTAGATTGGGTCTGCTAAGGGTTATCCCAAGCAGGGTACTGCTAACCGGCGCCCCAAACTACCAAGCAAACTGTTAAATGCTGAACTCATGGAACATGTCCACTCACGAGGGTGAAGCAGGGGGTGCTACCACACAAAACGATCCTCAGATCAGGGGGAGGGAGAACACAAGGCAGACCCCCCTACCAGGCAAAAAAGGCAAAAACAAAAAGAAAAGAAAAACCTCGCAAGAGGACAATGTACCCGAAGAGAACAGAACCGACCGCTGTTAAAGGTGAAAACTAGCTACGCAGAACCCCGTGCCCCCTCAGTGCAATAACTACCACTTACCCAAGGCAACAAGGGGTGGAAACCCCCCCCCCCCACACACACACACTCAGGGCGGCCAAACACCAAGCAGCGAAAGACCAACAGAGGTAGACCCAAAGTGACTTGTGGAAGGGAACCCCAAGCCCCCAAGGGCGGTACTTACAGGACACTCAGGGAAGGTGACCCTAAGCACATGCAGCCCGAGTACCTGAGAATAGTACTCCCAGCTCACACGACCACCATAAGAGCAGCACTGAAAACAGGTAACGGCACTGAGAGAAGACTGGAGCTGGAGCCACAAGACTATGCACGATCCCATCACCCGAGGAAATGGGGTGAGGATCGCCGGCACGAAGGTCTGGGGCTCCCCCTTCCACCTCCCGGGGAGGGGGGAGCTGCGCAGACATGCGGCGCGGCTCGTGTGATGTCATGCTTGTTTGCTCGTTTTTTCCTTTGGGGAGTTCTGTCCATTCGCGTTTGATGTTTTTCGTTGTTAACCAGAATCTGTTTTGTGGCGCTTACCTTTCTGAGTGCCTGTCCCGGTCGATGGCAGATATAGAATGCTCCAAATCACATGTGCATTTCTATGGGCCATTGCTTCTCATGCCTCTGTGAGGGGGGGCCAGGTTCTGGCTCATGGTCCCTGGTAGGCCTAGAACTCCACCCACATCAAATGATGCAAAATAGTTAGGGTATCCATATCAGCCACGGATAGCTCCGGGGAGCCGGAGCCGTATGGGCTCCCCTCAGAAAAAACCCAACTGGAGGGAGGGAGGGTGCCTCTGCTCTTTCAGCCCACCTCTCAACTGCCAATCAACTGTTACTAACTACTAATTATTTTTTCCACACATACACCCAGGCAGCTGCCCGTGACAGCTGTCTAACTCCCAGGTACCTATTTACTGATTACCTAAGTGTTTACCTAAGTGAAGTTACAGGATGAGAGCTACGCTTGTGGTGTCCCGTCTTCCCAGCACTCTTTGTCATATAACGCTTTGAAACTACTGACGGTCTTGGCCTCCACCACCTCCCCTAACTTGTTCCAACCGTCTACCACTCTGTTTGCGAAAGTGAATTTTCTTATATTTCTTCGGCATCTGTGTTTAGCTAGTTTATATCTATGACCTCTTGTTCTTAAAGTTCCAGGTCTCAGGAAATCTTCCCTATCGATTTTATCAATTCCTGTTACTATTTTGTATGTAGTGATCATATCACCTCTTTTTCTTCTGTCTTCTAGTTTTGGCATATTTAACCCTTAACATGCTCGGGGTTTAATATCCTGTCATCCCCACAGGCACATGTCATTTTGAAAAAAAAAAAAATTATTTTTTCTTTCTAACCTGTTAATTTGTGTTCACTGATCACGGGAAAAATAATAAAAAAATCGTAAGTGGCATATATTGCCCGCTATAGGGCAGCGAAGTCTGGCAAATTATAGGCGCTGACTCAGCGTGCGTCCCAGGCGGTCTGTTGCTCGCAAGCTGTCAGGCCAGAGTTGCCACAAAGAGATAATTACCGAATTATTTCAATGTCTCTGATTGATTTTTCATACTTTTTTTGCTGTAATATTATTCAATAGTGTGTAGTTTGATATATTTATATAATAAAATGAGTGAATCGTTGGTGTACTCAAAAATATGGTGTGCATATTGTTGAATCAATTATGTTCATCAATCAGTGAACAAATACTTTGTCGGTTATTACACTATAAGCACAGGTTATATATAAGTATTTGCATGTTTTGTTCACTATAACGAACCACTAAGTAGCTATTATGAGTCAAAAAGTAATGAGGAGTGACCGCCGTGTACCAGCCAGCCACTCCTGCCCTCCCTCCTGTCATCTGACTCACCCTCATTCTCCTCCCACAATAATGTTTTTGCTATAATTCACTATATACAGACGTTATATATAAGTATTTACATGTTTTGTTCACCATAACTGTACATCTAAGCTTGTATGGTGAGTAAAGGCACAGAGATGTGGCTACTCACACAGTCAGCTGATCGGCGGCCGCCCTCAAGGTCAGACGCACTAATATTTGTCCTCCAACAATACTGTGTGGTGTTATTACGCTATATACACACAAGATATATAAATATCTACCTGTTTTATTCATCATACTTGTACAAATAAACTGGTATGGTGCCCAAAGACCATCGTGGTAACCAGTAAACAACACCGTCGTCTGCACGGTGGCGTCGTGCAGACGACGCCACTGCCCTCACCAAAATGGCGGCTCCAAACCTTCTCTTGCTGTTTATACCCTCTATGCGCACGTTATATAAGTATCTACATTTGTGTTCACCATAGCGAACCACTAAGCTGGTATGCTGAGTGCAGTCAATAAAAGGTGGCCACACACAGTCAAAAGACATCGCCACCACCCTCCCTCCCACAGCATTACACCTCCTTCCATGGCGCACAGCGCTAAATATCACCACAATCCTGCTATTATCAGAACCCTGGTCAGTTTTATCACAGTCCAGCCCGTCCTCCAAAAATGGGGTGGTAAATGTAAGAAGACAATTAAGTGCAATTATGTACTATTCATAGCAGTTAGGAATTGTACTTATTTTCACTTAGTATTAAATCGTACTGTCAAATATATTGTGAATATTTGAGTTTACCTGAAAAACTGAATAGAAAACCACAACCCTCACCTAACCGTCTTAGTTTTTGAAGATAATAATTTTATTGCTTCCTAATTACAATTAGTACTTAACTTATAGCTATATTGATATTACAGTTTTATAAAACTAATAAAACAAAACTAAAATATATCAATAAATTGTAAATTAACTCAGGATATTTTAAAATTTTGCATAAAATCTATGTTGTTTAATAAACCTGAAAAAGAAATTCCTGATATTTAAAACTTGTGTATAGCCAATTGAAGATGAAATCTTCGTCCTAAAATTCTGAGTGTCTTAACAGAAAACGAGGAGAATTAAATCGGGGGAGGGAGTTGGGTAAACAAAACAGCCCCCTAAGTGCAATTATGCACTGTTTATAACAGTAAGAAAGTGTACTTATTACACTTAGTATTAAATCGTACTGTCAATTCGGAGGATGGGTTGCACAGTCAGGGGTCTTCTGTAATAATATCATCGCTACATAATAGCATGAACAAGTATAATTTGGCATTTTTAGGCGATGCTGTGGTCACAAGCTGAACAGCATTGCTGTTAGCTCATGCTGCGTGTGTCAGGCTTGGTTGCTCACTCAATACTGAGGCCAATAACACCCGGGAGTTTGGCCCACGATTTTTTTAAAAAATGGCGTCTGTTTACAAGAGCCCTGATGAAGGTGTGGTGAACCCCGTGTATCTGCGGGCTGTTTAAATCTTGTGTAGTACTCCAACACATCATATGACGTGATGCGCAGTTGACTGGAACAACGTCCAGCACGTCATATGACGTGATGCGCACTTTAAGGGTTAATGCCTCTAACCTCTCCTCATAGCTCTTGCCCTTCAATTCTGGGAGCCACTTAGTAGCATGTCTTTGCACCTTTTCCAGTTTGTTGATGTGCTTCTTAAGATATGAGCACCACACAACTGCTGCATATTCTAACTTTGCCCTAACAAAAGTCGTGAACAATTTCTTTAGTATATTGCCATCCATGTATTTAAAAGCAATTCTGAAGTTAGAAAGCGTGGCATAGGCTCCTCGCACAATATTCTTTATGTGGTCCTCAGGTAATAATTTTCTATCTAGAACCACCTCTAGATCTCTTTCTTTATCGGAATTCTTTAAAGATTTCTCACATAATATATAGGTTGTGTGGGGTCTATGTTCTCCTATTCCACATTCCATAACATGGCATTTATTAACATTAAATTCCATTTGCCAAGTGGCGCTCCATGTACTTATTTTGTCCAGGTCTTCTTGAAGGGCATAACAATCATCTAAGCTTCTTATCCTTCCTATTATCTTAGCATCATCAACAAACATGTTCATATAATTCTGTATAAAAACTGGTATATCATTTATGTAGACAATAAACATCACTGGTGCAAGAACTGAACCCTGTGGTACTCCACTTGTTACATTTCTCCAGTCCGATACATTGCCTCTGATCACAGCCCTCATTTTTTTATCAGTCAGAAAATTTTTCATCCATGTTAGAAGCGTACCTGTCACTCCTCCAATATTTTCCAGTTTCCAGAACAACCTCTTATGTGGAACTCTATCGAAAGCCTTTTTTAGGTCCATATAGATGCAGTCAACCCAACCATCTCTTTCCTGTAATATCTCTGTTGCTCGATCATAGAAACTGAGTAAATTCGATACACAGGATCTTCCAGATCGAAAACCATACTGTCTGTCTGATATTATATCATTTCTCTCCAGGTGTTCTACCCATTTAGATTTAATTATTTTTTCCAATAT
The DNA here is from genome assembly GCF_040958095.1 of Procambarus clarkii. Classification (NCBI taxonomy): domain Eukaryota; kingdom Metazoa; phylum Arthropoda; class Malacostraca; order Decapoda; family Cambaridae; genus Procambarus; species Procambarus clarkii. Next base: position 10,058,195 of record NC_091226.1, read on the forward strand.
TTTGACTATTACACTTGTCAATGATACCAGTCTATAATTAAGGGGGTCTTCCCTGCTTCCACTTTTGTAGACTGGAACTATGTTAGCCTTTTTCCACACACTGCTGTGTGTGTTACTGCTAGGTAACAGGCGCATCAGGGTGAAGGAAACTCCCCATTTGCTTTTCCACCAATGCCGGGATCGAACCCCGGTCCCTAGGTCCACGAGTTTAGGGACCGTGGAGCGCCCCTATGGCTCCCTGGAGCTACATAGTCCAAGATAAGTAAAAGAGGGATTTACCTGGGAGGTGGCCGCCACGCACTCCTCAACTCGAAGTCGAGACAACTGGCTGCAACATGCAACCCAAAGCCATACTCGAATGCCAGGACCAGTAATGTTTTTGAAATAACGAATGGCTAGAACCCTGTTGAACCTCCAAAATCCTCACACCCGAATGTCAGCCCAAGACATGTTGCCAAAGACAGCAGCCAAAACAGCAAACTTACAAACGTCATGGGCACGAGGATAGACCGTAGGCTGGGTAGACTTAATAACCCTGCAGATGACCTGGAAGACCCGAGCTCGGGAACAGGGAACGAGGGAAACTGGGTCAACCCAAAGTGCGTCCCCAGCTACAGAAGCCGAGGCGCACAAATAACAACAAAGACCGGCAACCGAACACAACACACGATGCACCCTCTGGCCTGACCAACCAAGCATCATTAACCCAAGGACCCTTCCGGAAGGCGGCAGTTTCATTCTTCGCCAGAAAAGGAGATAGCTGCAACCACACAAACTGACCACCAGGACTGAAAGAGTAGAAACCCCTACTTAAAGGAGAGCATGAAGCTCACCAACCCAACCCCCAGGGGCCAATGCCAACAGAAACAGAGCTTTAGAAAACCAACCTTGAACTGAAGGGGCCACCACAAACTGAGAAGAGAGAAAAAGAGAGCACCCTGTCCAAGGGCCAGGATGGCTCAGGCGGTGCATGAGCAGGCCAGAGATGAAACAAAGCCCGAGAAATTTTACAGAACAGGGCAGAAGTGACATCCACCCTGAACACAAGCTGAAGTGGCTCCACCAGCACCGCACGATAAAAGACGACAATATTCGTCATATGACGGTCCTAAAAAAAGTCAAGAAAGAAATGTCAAAACAACTCAAATGGAAACAGAAGACAACCTACAAAGAGAGAAGAAACAGCGAAAGGAACACCAACTTCATACTACTGCCAAGATGAAGTCCGCAGGTAGGACACCATTAACCCTTAAACTCCTCAGCATAAGGGGGTATAATTAAAAAAATATTTGAATTATGTCAAAATTATTTAAAAATGTTAAATATATCTCCAACTTACTGGCTTCAGTGTCGTGAAACTTTCATCAAAATATTTTCAGAAATTGATTTTAGACGAATATTTAAAAAAATAAGTTTTGTTGATAAGGAGAACAGCTTCTATTATCTGGAACTGATGGATAATGTAATAATAAAGAGATGCAAGCACTTGTCCAATGCACAACGAAGGAGTATAGTAGTAAGAAGTGTTCACAAAGTGGATATACAGCTGGTGCCTTTATCGCATTGGTGAGCAATACATAATAACACAAATAATAATGAGTAAGTATGTTACTATGCTCTATTTTGTTATATATCATATAAATACATTGTCCAATGTTATTATAAGTTACTTTCAACAATGTCCAAAAAGTCAATGAATGTAATGAAATGCCATTTTCTGGGTGAGACCCGGAGGCTCCCCGGAGCTTATCCAGGCTGATATGCTAATGTCAGACTTTGGCATCAGTCATGAGTATGGAGTTCTATGGGCCTACCAGGGACCACGAGCCAGAACCTGGCCCCCTCAGAGAGGTAAGGGGAGCAATGGCCTATAGAAACCCCTGTGTGATAAATTAAAAGCATTCTATGTCTGCCATTGACCGGGTCAGGCACCCAGAAAGGTAAACATCCCAAAACAAACCCCTATTCGCCGCAACTCTCCAACTCAAAGTCGAGACAACTGGCCGCAACCGCCAACCCAAGGCAAAATAGGCCTCAATGGGCCTGGGAACGACCACGAGATATCGAGCAGCCAAGCCCCTGTACAACCGCCAAAAGCTCTGTGCCCGAATGTAAGCCAGGACATGCCACCAAGACGGCAGCAAGAACAGCGAATCTATGAACGCCATGGGCACGGGGATAGAACACAGGCTGGCTAGCCTGAAGAACACTGCGGACGACCTGGGAGACCCACAGCCAGGAACAGGGAAGAAGGGAACCTGTTTTCCACCTGATGTCCACGGAACAACCGTGGACATCTTCAAGAGGAAACTAGATTTATTCCTCCAAGGAGTGCCGGACCAACCGAGCTGTGGTGGGTATGTGGGCCTGCGGGCCGCTCCAAGCAACAGCCTAGTGGACCAAACTCTCACAAGTCAAGCCTGGCCTCGGGCCGGGCTTGGGGAGTAGAAGAACTCCCAGAACCCCATCAACCAGGTATCAACCAGGTACCAACCAGGAACCGGATCAATCCAAAGCACGTCCCGGACACAGAAGCCATGGTGCGCAAATAACAGTGGAGGGCCACAACTGGACACAAAACACGATGCACCCCGGGCACAGCCAATCAAGCACCAACAAACCAAGGACCCCTCCGGAAAGCAGCAGTCTCATACTGTGCCAGAAAAGAGGGAGACGGTTGAAACCGATCAAACCTATCGCCACGACCGAAGGAGCAGAAACCCCTGCGCCAGAGGAGAGCGGGAAGCTCACCCAACCGACCCCCCAGAGGCAAATGCCTCTAGGGGTCGGGTCAGCGAGGCTCCGAGAAACAAACCCGAACCGAAGGGGCCACAGCCAACTGAGGAGAAGAAGAAAGAGCATGCTGTCCAAAGACCAAGACATCTCAGGCCAGGCATAAGCAGGCCAGAGGTGAAACAACGCACGAGACAGCTTACAAAAACGCGCAGATGTAACACCAAGACCAAAAGCAAGCTGAAGCAGCTCCGCCAGCGCCGCACGAAACGAGGCGACAGCATGCGGCAAAATGACAGCCCTGAACCTCCACCAGAAATGACAGGCCAACGCCAACAAACGCAGCCACCTAAGAAGGGACAAAAGGAAAAAGGAAGGACTGCTAAAAAAAAACATACTGCTGTCAAGTAGAAGCACACACCAACAACGAAGCCACCTGCCCACCAACCGAAGGTGAGAGACTCGAGGCAGAACGTAACCAGCTCCATCAAGGTTCATTCGAGCCTAGGAAGAGGCGGAGCCGCAGGAAGATCTCAGGTGCGACCACAGAGCAAGCAGAGCCGGAAACCCAAGCCGGCATAGAAGGAGATGGAACGTCTGCCGAACAGAAAACTCCCTAACACGAGCGAGTTCACCAGGAGATCGGAGACTACGGGTCCAACACGAGATGCCAGAGAAGGGACACCGCAAGACCCTGAAAATGCCAACAGGCAGGGCAAGCCAGGAAAACAGGAACCCAAATCTGGCAACAGGAGGGCCAAAAGGCACAAACAAAACACACAACAGTGTGTGGGAGAAAAGGAGAAAAAGACCAGAAGAACAGCCCCAGCACCAGCGGCTAGGGACAAGAGTGAAGCAGGAAGATGAGGAACGAAGAAGGCATGCAGCAAATCGGGAACGAAAGGGACACGACCAACCCACAGAGCTGCAGACTACGTCCCAACAAGTCACGCCAACAACACAGAGTTGTTGTCCCAACAAACAAAACTGAAGAAGGTGCAAAGATTTGCCACCAGACTAGTACCCAAACCGAGGGGTACGAGCAACAAAGACAGACTAATGAACACAAGTGCACACGCACCATGCGACACAAAAAAAAATGCTCAAGGAGCTAAATAAGAACAAAGCAGTTGGTCTAGATGCAGTTTCCCTATGGGTTCTGAGAGAATGTGCACCTGAGCTCAGCATTCCACTTCAACTGATTTTTCAGGCATCCCTGTTTACAGGAGTTGTAGCTGATGTGTGGAAAAAGGCTAACATAGTTCCAATCTACAAAAGTGGAAGCAGGGAAGACCCCCTTAATTATAGACCTGTATCATTGACAAGTGTAATGGTCAAAATATTGGAAAAAATAATGAAAACTAAATGGGTAGAACACCTGGAGAGAAATGATATAATATCAGACAGACAGTATGGTTTTCGATCTGGAAGAACCTGTGTATCGAATTTACTCAGTTTCTATTATCGAGCAACAGAGATATTACAGGAAAGAGATGGTTGGGTTGACTGCATCTATCTGGACCTAAAAAACCAGCGTTGAATGTAATGAAACGCCATTTTCTGGGTGAGTCCCGGAGGCTCCCCGGAGCTATCCCAGGCTGATATGCTAATGTCAGACTTTGGCATCAGTCATGTGTATGGAGTTCTTAGGCCTACCAGGGACCACGGCCAGAACCGGGCCCCCTCAGAGAGGCAAGGGGAGCAATGGCCTATAGAAGCCCCCGTGTAGTTGGAAGCATTCTATGTCTGCCATCGACCGGAACAGGCACCCAGAAAGGTAAGCGCCCCAAAACAAACCCCTATTCTGGTTAAAATTGCTACCTAAAACCGAACTAGTGGATAGAACTCCCCAACCGAAAACAAGCAAACTAGTGTGACGTCACACACTGCCGCGCCGCTGTCTGCACAGCTCCCCCCTCCCCGGGAGGGGGAAGGGGGAGCCCCAGACCCCCCGCGCCGGCTACCCACACCTCAGTTCTTGAGGCTGGATGTCAAAAACGCGAAAAACCGCCGACCGGAGGGAGGGAGGGATGCCGGGGAGCCTCCGGGACTCACCCAGAAAATGGCGTTTCATTACATTCAACGCTGGTTTTCTGGGGGAAGCCCCGTCGGCTCCCCGGAGCTAACTACCCACAGACAGAAAAAGAGGGACTTACCCGGGAGGCGGTCGTCGCTCACCCCTCAACTCGAAGCCGAGACAACTGGCCGCAACCGCCGACCCAAAGCAACACAGGCCCGACGAGGCCCAGGGACATTCACAAGGTAACGAGCAGCCAGGACCCTGTTCGACCGCCAAAATCCCCGCGCCCGAATATCAGACCAAGACATATTCCCAAAGACGGCATCAAGAGCCGCGAACTTACGAACGTCATGGGCACGGGGATAGACCGCAGGCTGGCTGGACCTAATAACCCTGCGGACGACCTGAAAGACCCGAACCCGCGAACAGGGAAGAAGGGAAACCGGATCAACCCACAGCGCGTCCCCGGACACAGAAGCTGTGGCGCACAAATAACGGCGAAGCGCCGCAACCGGACACAAAACATGATGCACCCCTGGCCTGACCAACCAAGCATCAACCACCCATGGACCCCTCCGGAACGCAGCAGTCTCATTCTTTGCCAGAAAAGAAGGAGACGGCTGCAAACGAACAAAACTATCACCACGACCAAAAGAGCAGAAACCCCTGCGCCGGAGGAGAGCATGAAGCTCCCCTACCCGACCCCCAGAGGCCAAAGCCAACAAGAAAAGGGCCTTGGAAAAACAATCCTGGACCGAAGGGGCCACAACGAAACGAGGAGATGAAAGGAAAGTGAGCACTCTGTCCAAAGACCAGGACGGCTCAGGCGACGCATGAGCAGGCCGGAGGTGAAACAATGCACGAGACAGCTTGCGAAACGGCGCAGACGTAACATCGATACCGAAAGCAAGCTGAAGCGGCTCCGCCAGCGCCGCACGATACGAAGCGACAGTGTTAGGCATAAGATGACGGTCCTGAAACAACCACGAGAGGAAGGACAAGACCACCCGAACAGACAAGGAGCTAACACGACGAAGACGCAAAAAGAAACGGAAGGACCGCCAGGAAACTTCATACTGCCGCCGAGAAGAAGCCCTCAGGTGGGACACCAACAAGGAGGCCACCTGATCACCATAGAGATGATGATAGACTCGAGTCAAAAAAACCATACGCGAAGACTCGAGGAGAAGATCGAACCAGCTACATGACGTACCGGCCCGATCTGCTGAAAGAGGCGGAGCCGCGGGAAAACCCTCGGGTTCGGACACCGAGCAACCAGCGCCTGAAACCAAGGCTGGGCCGGCCACCAAGGGGCCAGAAGGACAACTCTCCCCCGGTAAGTCTCTAAGCGAGTCAGGACCTGGAGCAACAGCCGAACCGGGGGAAAGAGGTACAGGAACCCCCACCTCGACCAGTCGAGCCGAAAGGCATCGACCCCGACGGCCTCGCAATCGGGGAAGGGCGCCGCATAAACGGGAAGACGCCGCGACCACGCCGACGCGAAGAGGTCCACCTCGGGGCGCCCGAACGTCTGGCAAAGCCAACGGAAGGACTCGTCGTCGACCGTCCACTCCGTGGAGAGGAGAACGAAGCGAGACAGGGCGTCGGCCAAGACGTTGGACACGCCCCGTACGTGAACCGCCAGGAGAGCCAAACCCCGAGAACTCAGCAGACGAGTCACCCGAAGCGACCAACCCCAAAGAGACAAGGACCGCATCGAACCCCCTCGGTTCAGGCAATGAACCACCGGAGAGCAGTCCGAATGGAGCCGAATCGTCGATCTGCGGGCCACCCGAATCCTCCCCAGAGCAAACCACACTGCCGCGAACTCCCGCACCGTACTGTGAGCTCGACGGAAGGACGGATCCCAACGCCCCTGGCCGGCCTGGTGAGCACTGGTCACAAAACCCCAGCCGAGAGACGACGCATCCGTGTACACATCGAGCGAGGGCTCGGGTAGGCGCCAAGGCACTGAACCCCGAAAAACCCGAAGAGGAAGCCGGTGACGCAGCAACCGACGCAAGTCCCCCGGGGGTCGAACTCTGCGATCGCGAGAGAGGCGGAAGGGGGAACCCCGAAGGAACCAGAACAGCCGTCGAAGCCAAACCCGACCCGGCGGGTAGACCACCATCGCGAAGTTCAGGCCGCCGCACAGCCCCTCGAGCAACCGCCGGGTGACCCGAGGGCCCTCCAGAAACAGACGAAGGCGGGACCGCAGCCGCAGGAGAGACTCCGGAGGGAGAGACAAGGAGGCGGTTCGAGTCCCCCACACGAGACCCAGCCAAGTCCGAACCTGAGAGGGAACCAGATGGGACTTCCTCCAGTTCACCAAGAACCCGAACCCGGCAAGCTGGGAAAGAACCAAATCCCTGGCTAGCAAGCAAGCTGACTGGCTGGGAGCCCAAACCAGCCAGTCGTCGAGGTAGGCCAACACCCGAACACCTAGGAGACGCAAACGAGCCACCACAACCCGTGTAAGGCGTGTGAACACGCGAGGTGCCAGGTTCAACCCGAACGGGAGACAACGAAAGCGGTAACTCAGACGCCCCACTACAAAACCGAGCCAGTCCCTGAACCGCGGATGAATCGGGACATGCCAATAAGCGTCCCGGAGGTCCAGGGACACCATCCAAGCTCCCGGCTCCAAGAGGAGCCGAACCTGAGACAGCGTAGTCATCCGAAAGGAGGGGCAATGAACCCAGGGGTTCAGACGGGACAAGTCCAGAATGAACCGCAGGTCCGCGCAGTCCCGTTTCGGAACCGGAAACAGACGGGAAACCCATCTGAGGGACGACGTCGTTTCGACGACGCCCAAGCGCACCCACTCCAAGACGACTCGACAGAGCGCAGGGGAAGAAGCCTGCCCTGCCAGCCCCGACCCCCCAAAGGGGGGAGGGGCCACCCAACGCCACCGCAGGCCACGAGACACGACCCGAAAGGCCCACGAATCGTGGGACCAGGCGCGAGCGAACAGCGCAAGCCGCCCCCCCATCGCCCCGTCAAAGGGGCAAACCGCGAAAGGGCCGGTGACCCTTACGAGACCCAGAACCCCGCACAGCGCGAACACCGCGCCGACCAGACGAGGGAGGGTCCGCAGGAGGAGCCAACCCCAAACCTGACACCAGAGGCCTACCACGACGAGAGGAACCCCGAGCCCTGGCACGACCTTTCCGGGAAGACCCACCCCGGGACCCCCGGAAAACCAACAAGTCCGACATCGGACGACAAGCCGCCGACGCAGCCTGAATAAACTGCGCCACGGCCGACTCCCCAAACAGGAGAGGACAAAAAGGTGAAGAACGCCTAAGAGCCAGAGCCCAAGCAGATTCCACGGAGAAACCCAGCACCGCCTGCCGACACGCGAGACGGGAAGCATAGAACAGGGAAACCGCATCCCGCAAAATCGGCGTGAACAGCTTCAACAAGGCAGCCGACGAACGCGCAGCCGAGGACAAGGTGCCGGACCCCGGGACGGACCCAAGCGTCCCCACATCCTCCACGAGCCAATCCGAAGACAGCTCCAGGAGGGAAAAGAACCGCAAGACCGAACACAAAAGGCCCCGAGCGCGCAAGTCCTCCGCCACGAGCGCCGCCGAAAGGGAGGGAACCTGCACATGGAGCTGAATAACGCCCACATCGCGGGGAAGGGCAGGGGCAAACAAGCACACATTCAGGTACTCAAGATCACCCCCCAGGAAAACCTGAAGCACCGTGGAAGCTTCCCGCCACTCCAGCGTGCGGGAACGACAGAAGGAATGCCAGGAATCCAGACCAAACAAGGGGCAGTCTGCTAGCCAGGACGACTCCGGAACCTCGTAACGGAGCCAGAAAGGGAACGAAGTCCCAAACCTGAACGTGGACGGATCCATTTCCGAGGCATAATCCGGGTCACGCAGGAGGTAAGCTGCAAAGGCCGCTCGCACCACACCAGGTTGGATGCGATAAGCCGAAAACCTCCGGAAGGACGGAACCGACGTACCCGGGGGAACACGGAACCGTACCCGGGGAGGGGCCGATACCAAATCCAACTCGTACGCAGAGGGGGGGAAAGAAAACCCCACTCCTTGTAACAATAAGCCCCGCTCAGTGGGAAGAAAAACCCAGGCGGGGTCCAGCGGGGCCCAAGGCCCCCAAGTCAGCCCCTCCCCAGCCTCGAGGTCCGTCACCACAGGACCCGAGGCCGAGTCCTCTCCCCAAGCCCCGACCCCACAAGACAAGGACGGAGCAGCCGGAAAAGCTGGAGGAAGGGGGGCCCACTGGTCAGACCCTGAAGCTTCGGCCGGGAGACAAGACTCGAATGCCTCTGCCGCCCCCCCGGAAGGGGCAACCCCCGAAGCTGCCCGAGTCTCGAGATCAAGTAACCCCTGCTCCGACCCCGAAACCCTCAGACGCTTCGGGGCCGGAAGCAGGGGCGGCGGACCAGAACGAACAGAAGGGGAAGGACGAGGAGGTGCGGACTGAACCAGGATCGAAGCGACCCCCACCCCCAAGTCCGGGTCTCGAAAAGCAAAGCGGGGCAGCCCCGGGGCATCCGGGGAAGCAACCAACCGAGCGCGTTGCAACAGACGAAACCTAGACTGCAACGCACGTGCCGCCTGTACCCGAATAGAATCATCAGAGGATTGGGTAAATTGAGTCACAAGCAAGCAGCAACACTCACAGGACTCAGGGTCGAAAGTATCACCGACCCAACAGGCAGCGTGGCAGAGGCAAAAACAATGAGGGTCACCCTGAGACAAGGGGACCGAGCAACCCTCAAACTCGCACACAGCGAGTGGGGACTCCGGGGTCACATCCATCGGACCCACGCGCCCCCTAGGGGATTCCCAGGGTCCTGAGCGTTTACTTTAAGAGGACTCGCACTCAGGTAGTCCCAGGCAGGGTGCCGCAAACCGGCGCCCAAAACTACCAAGCAAACTTCTAAAGCTGAACCCCAGGGACGTGTACACTCACGGGGACCTAGCAGGGGGCGCCACCGAGGAGAACAGTGGAAGGGCAAACAAACTGAATAAAATGACAGAACCCCCCACCAGGCAAAAACAAAAAGAAAAACAAAACCCCGCAAGAGGACAGCGAACCCCAAGGAACAGAGCCGGCCGCGATGTCGGGAAATACAAGCTGAGCAGCACCCTGCGCCCCTACCAGTGCAAACTGCCTCTTACCTGCCGGTAACAAGGGAGAACAGAACACCCAAGAGCCCAACAGGCGGCCGAAAAACCGAAAGGTAAAACGGACCAGCAGAGGCAGACCCCGAGGAGCCTGTGGAAGGTGGCCCCAAGCCCCAAGGGCAGTACTTACAGGGCACCTAGGGAAGGCAGCCCTAGGCGCATGCAGCCCGAGTACTGAAGATAACTCCTGGCTCTCGCACCCACAAAACTAACACCACACGCAAAGCACAGTGCAGTAGCGACACCGGAGCCAGAGCACACGACCATCGCCTATAGCATCAGCCTCAAGAACTGAGGTGTGGGTAGCCGGCGCGGGGGGTCTGGGGCTCCCCCTTCCCCCTCCCGGGGAGGGGGGAGCTGCGCAGACAGCGGCGCGGCAGTGTGTGACGTCACACTAGTTTGCTTGTTTTCGGTTGGGGAGTTCTATCCACTAGTTCGGTTTTAGGTAGCAATTTTAACCAGAATAGGGGTTTGTTTTGGGGCGCTTACCTTTCTGGGTGCCTGTTCCGGTCGATGGCAGACATAGAATGCTTCCAACTACACGGGGGCTTCTATAGGCCATTGCTCCCCTTGCCTCTCTGAGGGGGCCCGGTTCTGGCCGTGGTCCCCGGTAGGCCTAAGAACTCCATACACATGACTGATGCCAAAGTCTGACATTAGCATATCAGCCTGGGATAGCTCCGGGGAGCCGACGGGGCTCCCCCCAGAAAAGGCTTTCGACAGAGTTCCACATAAGAGGTTGTTCTGGAAACTGGAAAATATTGGAGGGGTGACAGGTAAGCTTCTAACATGGATGAAAAATTTTTGTGACTGATAGAAAAATGAGGGCAGTGATCAGAGACAATGTATCGGACTGGAGAAATGTCACAAGTGGAGTACCACAGGGTTCAGTTCTTGCACCAGTGATGTTTATTGTCTACATAAATGATCTACCAGTTGGTATACAGAATTATATGAACATGTTTGCTGATGATGCTAAGATATTAGGAAGGATAAGAAACTTAGATAAGGAGGCTTATAACTTAGAAACTTAAACTAAGGAGGCCTGGTCGACAACCAGGCCGCGGGGACGCTAAGCCCCGGAAGCACCTCAAGGTAGATGATTGTCATGCCCTTCAAGATGACCTGGACAAAATAAATATATGGAGCACCACTTGGCAAATGGAATTTAATGTTAATAAATGCCATGTTATGGAATGTGGAATAGGAGAACATAGACCCCACACAACCTATATATTATGTGAGAAATCTTTAAAGAATTCTGATAAAGAAAGAGATCTAGGAGATCTAGGGATCTGGATCTAGATAGAAAACTATCACCTGAGGACCACATGAAGAATATTGTGCAAGGAGCCTATGCCACGCTCTCTAACTTCAGAATTGCTTTTAAATACATGGATGGCGATATACTAAAGAAATTGTTCACGACTTTTGTTACGCTAAAGCTAGAATGTGCAGCGGTTGTGTGGTGCCCATATCTTAAGAAGCACATCAACAAACTGGAAAAGGTGCAAAGACATGCTACTAAGTGGCTCCCAGAACTGAAGGGCAAGAGCTACGAGGAGAGGTTAGAGGCATTAAATATGCCAAAACTAGAAGACAGAAGAAAAAGTGGTGATATGATCACTACATACAAAATAGTAACAGGAATTGATAAAATCGATAGGGAAGATTTCCTGAGACCTGGAACTTTAAGAACAAGAGGTCATAGATTTAAACTAGCTAAACACAAATGCCGAAGAAATATAAGAAAATTCACTTTCGCAAACAGAGCGGTAGACGGTTGGAACAAGTTAGGTGAGAAGGTGGTGGAGGCCAAGACCGTCAGTAGTTTCAAAGCGTTATATGACAAAGAGTGCTGGGAAGACAGGACACCAGGAGCGTAGCTCTCATCCTGTAACTACACTTAGGTAATTACCAGGCAATTGACGGCTGAGAGGCGGGACCAAAGAGCCAGAGCTCAATCCCCGCAAGCACAACCAAGTGAGTACAACTAGGTGAGTACATAACCTGCACCTCAACCAACATACCTCATAACATGGATGAGGTGGGGTTCCTTGATTGACTCGAGCATGGGTTGGACATGCATATGAGTGGGACTGGACGGGTAGAAATAGGAGCTGCCACGTATGGGCCAACAGGCCCTCAACAGTCACCGGTGTGCTGACGGTCTTATATTCATATCCAAAAACCACCAACCAGCGCCTGGCCGAAAGAGACGCCAGACTGCAGAAACTCACCTGTCGAATGTAGGCATGAATGTGTCATGACAGTACGTAGCCGAGAAGATACCGGGAAGGGAGGCCAGAGCTGCACACGCAGGAGAGCAGGGAAGAGGTGAAGGAGGCGCCCCACACCCATGAAACAGGGAAAACCCCGGCGTCCTCCCCATAGCTGCAATGCAGAACACCCCAGTAGCTACCGGGCACAGACCAGAGAATGGAGAAGAGTGAGAGGCAAAGCCCCCCCCCCCCCCGAGAGAAAAGGACGCAAAACACCAGCACTGGTGCACACCGCCCAGACCAAAACAAACTCCCACGGCGCATGCGCAGGACACGATGTCAGAACCGCACAACCCACCAACTAGGACTACAGTATCCACTCAATTTAACGGCCTATATGGGGCTGAGCCCTAGTCGTTATTTCCGGAGCTCCGTTATTTCCGAAGTTAAGTCGGGTCGGGTAATTTTTCAAGTAACATTCAGGTAGGATATATTTTATACTGTATAACTAAAATTAAATAAAGTTCATTGTGTAATTGCATTCCAATTTAGTGCCACACCGACGATTAAGCCAGTTGTTGGCTGCTGCATGGATGATGTGTGAACACGGTCTGATCAAGCCCAGATGGGTGGGAAAAAATTGATTCATTCCTTTGTATTGCAAAATATTTCATGTATCAATCAGCAAGTTAATATTTTCTCAATAATATTTTAGAGATGTGTTTTGATTTACCCTGAACAGTGCAGGTAATGTATTTTAAATGTTACAACACAGGCTGTGGCGGCCATGCCATAACAATGGCGATCGAGCCTTGTCACTGAGAGCTAGCCAAGACGAAATATTTTGAGCTCACCTATTCTAATGTATCAATCAGCAAGTTAATATTTTCTCAATAATATTTTAGAGATGTGTTTTGATTTACTCTGAACAGTGCAGGTAATGTATTTTTAATGTTACAACACAGGCTGTGGCGGCCATGCCATAACAATGGCGATCGAGCCTTGTCACCGAGAGCTAGCCAAGACGAAATATTTTGAGCTCACCTATTCTCTGCTGACGATAGAATATACATTTGCAGAGACTAATATGTAGCTTTTGTTGAAAAAAAACAATTAATATCTTGTAATACTATAATAAAATTGGTAAATTGACTTACTTTTAATGAAGCTGAAGATTACGAAGCTGTGAAGATTACGTCATCCTCTGCAGCGCTTGTTTTATATTGTTTATATTGTATACAGGGTACATACTGTATGTACACTTATTTTCAGGCATATTTTAATAGAGTATCCTTCTGTTTCTTGATGTCACTTACTGTACTTTTCCCGATGTTAAACTCTGCTGCTGCTCGTGCATGAGAATATCCTTTATCAAGTTTCTTAATTAACTCCAGCTTCTGTGCAACCGTCAGGCGCTTTTTTTGGGTAACTTTTGGCATTTTGTAAATTAAAAAGAAGATCACAATTACAGTACAGTAATATCCTTCACAATTGAAGCTAGCTGCGCGAGTTCACAGTAAACAATGGGAACACATGGCCCGGCGGAGTACATTCTAGGTCCGTGGGAAAAAAAATACCTAGTGCCTATACTATAAAAGGTATTTAATAAGAAAACAAAGACTTTTGCTTAATAAAAACTGTTTCAAAATATTTTATTAATAATAATTTACAATTTTCTTCATTAAAGGGAATCATTTTAAAAGAAAATTAAGATGTAATATATGACTCTGGACGATCCAGGTCGGTGGCCTGGTCGCCATGTGAGGGGACGCTGATGCCACAACAAACCCAATACCGACCGTCGGTAATATCGACCGCAGACCGGTAAAGCAGGCTCCAGATACCGGTCTCCCAAACCGGTCGTTAATACCGGCAGATCGGTATAAAAGAGGCCGTTAAATTGAGTGGATACTGTACTTTACAAGAAAAGTAGCCAAACAGTACATGACCTGAGTGAACCGCTAAATAGAAGAAACAGCCCAGCTCATGGGACAGGAGCCAAAAGATTAAGCAGGTACAACATAGCCGGCTTATGAAATGAAGACAATAAACCCAATCGGGAACCCAAGTGGGCTACAAGTACAGCGTGTCCACACTTGAACGAACTATATGGGGCGAAGCCGATTCATTCCAGTGCGGAATTCGTTCCATCCGTCCGGTCCCAACAATCTTAATTTTTTTTTTTTTTTTTTTTTTTTACATATGCCAGGACACATTAGCAATAGGAAACATTGCACCTGACTCGTGAAGGGAGTCCTTGCTAGTGCTGATCCTGTAGGCCTGCTGTGAAACTGTACCAAAAACTTTTGAATTTTAGTTTGTTTCTTCAATGTGAGCTGCTTCATTATAATATCTTTCATGCCCTTTAGGTGTCGATAATAATCTGAGATGGGGGAATCACCATCCCCCCCTCCACCCACACCATCCTCCACACACAAGAAGCACATCAACAAACTGGAAAAGGTGCAAAGACATGCTACTAAGTGGCTCCCAGAACTGAAGGGCAAGAGCTACGAGGAGAGGTTAGAAGCATTAAATATGCCAAAACAAGAAGACAGAAGAAAAAGAGGTGATATGATCACTACGTACAAAATAGTAACAGGAATTGATAAAATCGACAGGGAAGACTTCCTGAGACCTGGAACTTCAAGAACAAGAGGTCATAGATTTAAACTAGCTAAACACAGATGCCGAAGAAATATAAGAAAATTCACCTTCGCAAATAGAGTGGTAGACGGTTGGAACAAGTTAAGTGAGAAGGTGGTGGAGGCCAAGACCGTCAGTAGTTTCAAAGCGTTATATGACAAAGAGTGCTGGGAAGACGGGACACCACGAGCGTAGCTCTCATCCTGTAACTACACTTAGGTAATTACACTTAGGTAATTACACCCCCCACCATCCCCCACACTATCCCCCACACCACCCACACTATCCCCCACACCCCCCCACACCACCTACACTATCCCCCACACCCCCACACCACCCACACCATCCCCCACACCACCCACACCATCCCCCACACCCACCATACCACCCACACCATCCCCCCACACCCACCAAACCACCCACATCATCCATGGAGTGGATTGAGGCAGCAGGCTTGGAAGTGTCTCATTTAACTCGCCCGACAAAAAACAAAAAAAAATAGGCTAGCTAGCTGACTTCCTAATCCCCAATACATCCTCCTCACCACTGACACACACGCCCATTTATTATGCATTGTTCATTTTGAATAAGGAATATGATAGAGCAATGTGTTACAAGCCACTGAAGTGGTAAAATTTTCTCTCTTAATTTTGTGAAAAGCATCGAGTATAGTATCGAGGCGGCCATGTGGCGTGGAGTCATCAGTCCATAATTGACGGGTTGACAGGTCTCCGCTCACACATCCAGGACCCTCCCCCCCCTCCACCCCCCAATGACTTGAGGAGCGACACACTGGTTCCCAGCCCCACACACCACCATCACACAATGCCAAGGCAGCTGTTGTTTTCTACAGGAAACAATAAAACATGTTAATGATTAATAATGTATATTAATACACGAAAATTAACATATTTTGGCATAAATATTTTACAGCTAAGATTGAAATTTTTAATACAGAATAGATGAGGTTTGGCAGCCATGCGTGGTCAGCCACCATCCTCTCCTCAGCCACTCTTACTAACGTGACCACCCTACACTCCCTACATCACCACTACCCCCTCTCTCACCAACAATGCCTCCCTCACCACCACTGCCTCCCTCACCACCACCGCCTCCCTCACCACCAACGCCTCCCTCACCACCAACGCCTCCCTCACCACCAACGCCTCCCTCACCACCACCACCTCCCTCACCACCAACGCCTCCCTCACCACCAACGCCTCCCTCACCACCAACTCCTCCCTCACCACCACCACCTCCCTCACCACCACCACCTCCCTCACCACCAACGCCTCCCTCACCACCAACGCCTCCCTCACCACCAACGCCTCCCTCACCACCAACGCCTCCCTCACCACCACCACCTCCTTCACCACCACCGCCTCCCTCACCACCAATGCCTCCCTCACCACCACCACCTCCCTCACCACCAATGCCTCCCTCACCACCAATGCCTCCCTCACCACCACCACCTCCCTCACCACCAACGCCTCCCTCACCACCAACGCCTCCCTCACCACCAACTCCTCCCTCACCACCACCACCTCCCTCACCACCAACGCCTCCCTCACCACCAACGCCTCCCTCACCACCAACGCCTCCCTCACCACCAACGCCTCCCTCACCACCAACGCCTCCCTCACCACCAACGCCTCCCTCACCACCACCGCCTCCCTCACCACCACCACCTCCCTCACCACCAACGCCTCCCTCACCACCACCGCCTCCCTCACCACCACCGCCTCCCTCACCACCAATGCCTCCCTCACCACCACTGCCTCTCTCCCCACCACTGCTTCCCTCAACACCACCACCACCACCACCACCGCCTCCCTCACCACCACCGCCTACCTCACCACCACCGCCTCCCTCACCACCACCGCCTCCCTCACCACCACCGCCTCCCTCACCACCAACGCCTCCCTCACCACCACCGCCTCCCTCACCACCATCGCCTCCCTCACCACCACCGCCTCCCTCACCACCACCGCCTCCCTCACCACCACCGCCTCCCTCACCACCACCGCCTCCCTCACCACCAACGCCTCCCTCACCACCACCGCCTCCCTCACCACCACCGCCTCCCTCACCACCACCGCCTCCCTCACCACCACCACCTCCCTCACCACCAACGCCTCCCTCACCACCAACGCCTCCCTCACCACCAACGCCTCCCTCACCACCACCGCCTCCCTCACCACCAATGCCTCCCTCACCACCACTGCCTCTCTCCCCACCACTGCTTCCCTCACCACCACCACCACCACCACCACCACCACCACTCCTTCCCTCACCACCACCACTGCCTCGCTCACCAACACCACTGCCTCGCTCACCACCATCATTGTCTCGCTCACCACCACCACTGCCTCGCTCACCACCACCACTGCCTCCCTTACCACTACCACTGCCTCTCACCACCACCACCATCACTCTCTCACCACCGGGAAAGCAAAATATAATTCTGTACAACTGTTTACACTTTGGTGAATCATAGTTGATGACAGTGGCTGTCATCAACTATGACAGCTCGGTCTCTGTGATCGCTTGGATGAACATTCCTCTCTTAATCGAACATTTGTATGTTCCACTGAACATTTAGTACCGAATTCAATTTGTTCGGCTCTTCCGGGAATTCGATAGAGCGGGGTTCGTTAGACAGAGGAAGCACTGTAGCCCAATCTGGCATCCCGGACTAAGAGTATGTAAGGAAACGAGCAGTGCCGAGACAGAGCAAGGAGAGTGAGACAAGATCCAAAACCAAGAATAAGAACATAAGAAGACCAACAAGCCCTAGAAAGGACCGGAGGAAAGCCACACCAAAAGCAGACAGATGTTCCAATAATACAGAAAGTATTATTGTAAGTATTATTGGAAGTATTATTGTATTGTAAGCATTAGTAAGACAGGCACTGTTAAACTGAGCGGCAATCGCCGTGCCACCACGCGCTAGTCGGCCTGTACACCCTTGTATCCTGAGGCAACCCTCGTATCCCGATACAAATTTTCCGAGCAAATCCTGCTCGTAATCCGAAAAAACTCGTAACCAGGGGCGCTCGTAAGCCGAAGTACCACTGTATTCTAAATATATAAAAATGAAGATCACATGCTATTCTGAGAGCATAACACCACCAAATGAACAGTTGGTGGTATTATATATTTTTGCAGCTGATTTCAAAATCTGAAGTTTTCAATATTCAATTTTATAATTATTTTTAATTTTCTTGTTTTTCAAGTTACACTGGTATCATTTAACCCTTAAAGTGCGCATCACGTCATATGACGTGCTGGACGTTGTTCCAGTCAACTGCGCATCATGTCATATGATGTGTTGGAGTACTACGCAAGATTTAAACAGCCCGCGGATACACGGGGTTCACCTCACCTTCATCAGGGCTCTTGTAAACAGACGCCATTTTTAAAAAAATTCGTGGGCCAAACTCCCGGGTGATATTGGCCTCAGTATTGAGTGAGCAACCAAGCCTGACGCACGCAGCATGAGCTAACAGCACTGCTGTTCAGCTTGTGACCACAGCATCGCCTAAAAATGCCAAATTATACTTGTTCATGCTATTATGTAGCGATGATATTATTACAGAAGACCCCTGACTGTGATAAAACTGACCAGGGTTCTGATAATAGCAGGATTGTGGTGATATTTAGCGCTGTGCGCCATGGAAGGAGGAGTAATGCTGTGGGAGGGAGGGTGGTGGCAATGTCTTTTGACTGTGTGTGGCCACCTTTTATTGACTGCACTCAGCATACCAGCTTAGTGGTTCGCTATGGTGAACACAAATGTAGATACTTATATATAACGTGTGTATAGAGGGTATAAACAGCAAGAGAAGGTTTGGAGCCGCCATTTTGGTGAGGGCGGTGGCGTCGTCTGCACGACAGTGTTGTTTACTGGTTACCACGATGGTCTTTGGGCACCATACCAGTTTATTTGTACAAGTATGGTGAATAAAACAGGTAGATATTTATATATAATGTGTGTATATAGCGTAATAACACCACACAGTATTGTTGGAGGAGAAATATTAGTGCGTCTGGCCTTGAGGGCGGCCGCCGATCAGCTGACTGTGTGAGTAGCCACATCTTTGTGCCTTTACTCACCATACAAGCTTAGATGTACAGTTATGGTGAACAAAACATGTAGATACTTATATATAACGTCTGTATATAGTGAATTATAGCAAAAACATTATTGTGGGAGGAGAATGAGGGTGAGTCAGATGACAGGAGGGAGGGCGGGAGTGGCTGGCTGGTAAACGGCGGTCACTCCTCGTTACTTTTTGACTCATAATAGCTACTTAGTGGTTCGTTATAGTGAACAAAACATGCAGATACTTATATATAACCTGTGCTTATAATGTAATAACCGACAAAGTATTTGTTCACTGATTGATGAACATAATTGAATCAACAATATGCACACCATATTTTTGAGTACAGCAATGATTCACTCATTTTATTATATAAATATATCAAACTACACACTATTGAATAATATTACAGCAAAAAAAGTATGAAAAATCAATCAGAGACATTGAAATAATTTGGTAATTATCTCTTTGTGGCAACTCCGGCCTGACAGCTTGCGAGCAACAGACCGCCTGGGACGCACGCTGAGTCAGCGCCTATAATTTGCCAGACTTCCCCGCCCTATAGCGGGCAATATATGCCACTTACGATTTTTTTATTATTTTTCCCGTGATCAGTGAACACAAATTAACAGGTTAGAAAGAAAAAATATTTTTTTTTTTTTTCAAAATGACATGCGCCTGTGGGGATGACAGGATATTAAACCCCGAGCATGTTAAGGGTTAAACAAAGTTGGAGCATTTGCCTAGTAGATTATTAGCAAAACATTTGAAAGTTTCAGAAAATTAAAAAAACTGAGCTCAATGTCATACATCATATGACGTTTTGCACAGTTTAATGGTGATCAGGTTTAAGCCACCTGATCACCATTTGTATGGTGATCAGGTGGCTTAACGAAGCCACCTGACCACCATACAAATGGTGATACACACACATCAAAAGACCAGATGCGAAGAGCTGTGGAAAACGCATCGGGTTCGGACACTGAGCAAGCAGCGACTGAAACCAAGACTGGGCCAGCCACCAGGAGCTACAAGGAGAATTCTCCAACAATAGGATTCCAACCGAGCCAGACCAAGCATATATCGGGAGAAGCCGATAGCGGATAGCTAATATCGGGAGAAGCCATGCCATAGCGAAGAGGTCCACAAACGGGGGCCCAAACATCTGGCAAAGCCAACTGAAGGAGGCGGCGTCAACCATGCCATGGAAAGAGGAACAAATCGAGACAGGCCGTATGCAAGAACCTTAGACACTCCCTGGACACGAACCTCACGGAGACTGAAACTCCGAGAACCAGCAAACGAGCCACTCGAAGCGACCAGCCCCAAAGAGCCAAGAACTGAAGAGAATCCCCGTACTCATGTTGAAAGACATGAGTACATGATGCCCCCTTGACATGACGCCCCCTTGAAAGAACACAATAAAGTAGCCGCCACATCTGCAAAAAAACCAGCGTTGAATGTAATGAAACGCCATTTTCTGGGCGAGTCCCGGAGGCTCCCCAGAGCTATCCCAGGCTGATATGCTAATGTCAGACTTTGGCATCAGTCATGTGTATGGAGTTCTTAGGCCTACCGGGGACCACGGCCAGAACCGGGCCCCCTCAGAGAGGCAAGGGGAGCAATGGCCTATAGAAGCCCCCGTGTGGTTGGAAGCATTCTATGTCTGCCATCGACCGGAACAGGCACCCAGAAAGGTAAGCGCCTCAAAACAAACCCCTATTCTGGTTAAAATTGCTACCAAAAACCGAACTAGTGGATAGAACTCCCCAACCGAAAACAAGCAAACTAGTGTGACGTCACACACCGCCGCGCCGCTGTCTGCGCAGCTCCCCCCTCCCCGGGAGGGGGAAGGGGGAGCCCCAGACCCCCCGCGCCGGCTACCCACACCTCAGTTCTTGAGGCTGGATGTCAAAAACGCGAAAAAAAACGCCGACCAGAGGGAGGGAGGGATGCCGGGGAGCCTCCGGGACTCACCCAGAAAATGGTGTTTCATTACATTCAACGCTGGTTTTCTGGGGGGAGCCCCGTCGGCTCCCCGGAGCTAACTACCCACAGACAGAAAAAGAGGGACTTACCCAGGAGGCGGTCGTCGCTCACCCCTCAACTCGAAGCCGAGACAACTGGCTGCAACCGCCGACCCAAAGCAACACAGGCCCAACGAGGCCCAGGGACATTCACAAGGTAACGAGCAGCCAGGACCCTGTTCGACCGCCAAAATCCCTGCGCCCGAATATCAGACCAAGACATATTCCCAAAGACGGCAGCAAGAGCTGCGAACTTACGAACGTCATGGGCACGGGGATAGACCGCAGGCTGGCTGGACTTAATAACCCTGCGGACGACCTGAGAGACCCGAACCCGCGAACAGGGAAGAAGGGAAACCGGATCAACCCACAGCGCGTCCCCGGACACAGAAGCTGTGGCGCGCAAATAACGGCAAAGCGCCGCAACCGGACACAAAACATGATGCACCCCCGGCCTGACCAACCAAGCATCAACCACCCATGGACCCCTCTGGAACGCAGCAGTCTCATTCTTCGCCAGAAATGAAGGAGACGGCTGCAAACGAACAAAACAATCACCACGACCAAAAGAGCAGAAACCCCTGCGCCGGAGGAGAGCATGAAGCTCCCCTACCCGACCCCCAGAGGCCAAAGCCAACAAGAAAAGTGCCTTGGAAAAACAATCCTGGACCGAAGGGGCCACAACGAAACAAGGAGATGAAAGGAAAGCGAGCACTCTGTCCAAAGACCAGGACGGCTCAGGCGACGCATGAGCAGGCCGGAGGTGAAACAATGCACGAGACAGCTTGCGAAACGGCGCAGACGTAACATCGATACCGAAAGCAAGCTGAAGCGGCTCCGCCAGCGCCGCACGATACGAAGCGACAGTGTTAGGCATAAGATGACGGTCCTGAAACAACCACGAGAGGAAGGACAAGACCACCCGAACAGACAAGGAACTAACACGACGAAGACGCAAAAAGAAACGGAAGGACCGCCAGGAAACTTCATACTGCCGCCGAGAAGAAGCCCTCAGGTGGGACACCAACGAGGAGGCCACCTGATCACCATAGAGACGATGATAGACTTGAGTCAAAAAAACTATACGCGAAGACTCGAGGAGAAGATCGAACCAGCCACGTGACGTACCGGCCCGATCTGCTGAAAGAGGCGGAGCCGCGGGAAAACCCTCGGGTTCGGACACTGAGCAACCAGCGCCTGAAACCAAGGCTGGGCCGGCCACCAAGGGGCCAGAAGGACAACTCTCCCCTGGTAAGTCTCCAAGCGAGTCAGGACCTGGAGCAACAGCCGAACCGGGGGAAAGAGGTACAGGCACCCCCACCTCGACCAGTCTAGCCGAAAGGCATCGACCCCGACGGCCTCGCGATCGGGGAAGGGCGCCGCATAAACGGGAAGACGCCGCGACCACGCCGACGCGAAGAGGTCCACTTCGGGGCGCCCGAACGTCTGGCAAAGCCAATGGAAGGACTCGTCGTCGACCGTCCACTCCGTGGAGAGGGGAACGAAGCGAGACAGGGCGTCGGCCAAGACGTTGGACACGCCCCGTACGTGAACCGCCAGGAGAGCCAAACCCCGAGAACTCAGCAGATGAGTCACCCGAAGCGACCAACCCCAAAGAGACAAGGACCGCATCGAACCCCCGCAGGTCAGGCAATGAACCACCGGAGAGCAGTCCGAATGGAGCCGAATCGTCGATCCGCGGGCCACCCGAATCCTCCCCAGAGCAAACCACACTGCCGCGAACTCCCGCACCGTGCTGTGAGCTCGACGGAAGGACGGATCCCAATGCCCCTGGCCGGCCTGGTGAGCACTGGTCACAAAACCCCAGCCGAGAGACTACGCATCCGTGTACACATCGAGCGAGGGCTCGGGTAGGCGCCAAGGCACTGAACCCCGAAAAACCCGAAGAGGAAGCCGGTGATGCAGCAACCGACGCAAGGCCCCCGGGGGTCGAACTCTGCGATCGCGAGAGAGGCGGAAGGGGGAACCCCGAAGGAACCAGAACAGCCGTCGAAGCCAAACCCGACCCGGCGGGTAGACCACCATCGCGAAGTTCAGGCTCCCGCACAGCCCCTCGAGCAACCACCGGGTGACCCGAGGGCCCTCCAGAAACAGACGAAGGCGGGACCGCAGCCGCAGGAGAGACTCCGGAGGGAGAGACAAGGAGGCGATTCGAGAGTCCCAAACGAGACCCAGCCAAGTCCGAACCTGAGAGGGAACCAGATGGGACTTCCTCCAGTTCACCAAGAACCCGAACCCGGCGAGCAGGGAAAGAACCAAATCCCTGGCTAGCAATCAAGCAGACTGGCTGGGAGCCCAAACCAGACAGTCGTCGAGGTAGGCCAACACCCGAACACCTAGGAGACACAAACGAGCCACCACAACCCGCGTAAGGCGCGTGAACACGCGAGGTGCCAGGTTCAACCCGAACGGGAGACAACGAAAGCGGTAACTCAGACGCCCCACAACAAAACCGAGCCAGTCCCTGAACCGCGGATGAATCGGGACATGCCAATAAGCGTCCCGGAGGTCCAGGGACACCATCCAAGCTCCCGGCTCCAAGAGGAGCCGAACCTGAGACAGCGTAGTCATCCGAAAGGAGGGGCAATGAACCCAGGGGTTCAGACGGGACAAGTCCAGAATGAACCGCAGGTCCGTGCAGTCCCGTTTCGGAACCGGAAACAGACGGGAAACCCATCTGAGGGACGACGTCGTTTCGACGACGCCCAAGCGTACCCACTCCAAGACGACTCGACAGAGCGCAGGGAAAGAAACCTGCCCTGCCAGCCCCGACCCCCCAAAGGGGGGAGGGGCCACCCAACGCCACCGCAGGCCGCGAGACACGACCCGAAAGGCCCACGAATCGTGGGACCAGGCGCGGGCGAACAGTGCAAGCCGCCCCCACCATCGCCCCGTCAAGGGGGCAAACCGCGAAAGGGCCGGCGACCCTTACGAGACCCAGAACCCCGCACAGCGCGAACACCGCGCCGACCAGACGAGGGAGGGTCCGCAGGAGGAGCCAACCCCGAACCTGACACCAGAGGCCTACCACAAAGAGAGGAACCCCGAGGCCTGGCACGACCTTTCCGGGAAGACCCACCCCGGGACCCCCGGAAAACCAACAAGTCCGACATCGGACGACAAGCCGCCGACGCAGCCTGAATAAACTGCCCCACGGCCGACTCCGCAAACAGGAGAGGACAAAAAGGCGAAGAACGCCTAAGAGCCAGAGCCCAAGCAGATTCCACGGAGGAACCCAGCACCGCCTGCCGACACGCGAGACGGGAAGCATAAAACAGGGAAACCGCATCCCGCAAAATCGGCGTGAACAGCTTCAACAGGCAGCCGACGAACGCGCAGCCAAGGACAAGGTGCCGGACCCCGGGACGGACCCAAGCGTCCCCACATCCTCCATGAGCCAATCTGAAGACAGCTCCAGGAGGGAAAAGAACCGCAAGGCCGAACTCAAAAGGCCCCTGGCGAGCAAGTCCTCCGCAACGAGCGCCGCCGAAAGGGAGGGAACCTACACATGGAGCTGAATAACGCCCACATCGCGGGGAAGGGCAGGGGCAAACAAGCACTCATTCAGGTACTCAAGTTCGCCCCCCAGGAAAACCTGAAGCACCGTGGAAGCTTCCCGCCACTCCAGCGTGCGGGAACGACAGAAGGAATGCCAGGAATCCAGACCAAACAAGGGGCAGTCTGCTAGCCAGGACGACTCCGGAACCTCGTAACGGAGCCAGAAAGGGAACGAAGTCCCAAACCTGAACGTGGACGGATCCATTTCCGAGGCATAATCCGGGTCACGCAGGAGGTAAGCTGCAAAGACCGCTCGCACCACACCAGGTTGGATGCGATAAGCCGAAAACCTCCGGAAGGACGGAACCGACGTACCCGGGGGAACACGGAACCGAACCCGGGGAGGGGCCGACACCAAATCCAACTCGTACGCAGAGGGAGGAAAAGAAAACCCCACTCCTTGTAACAATAAGCCCCGCTCAGTGGGAAGAAAAACCCAGGCGGGGTCCAGCGGGGCCCAAGGCCCCCAAGTCAGCCCCTCCCCAGCCTCAAGGTCCTTCACCACAGGACCCGAGGCCGAGTCCTCTCCCCAAGCTCCGACCCCACAAGACAAGGACGGAGCAGCCAGAAAAGCTGGAGGAAGGGGGGCCCACTGGTCAGACCCTGAAGCTTCGGCCGGGAGACAAGACTCGAATGCCTCTGCCGCCCCCCCCCCCCCCCCGGAAGGGGCACCCCCCGAAGCTGCCCGAGTCTCGAGATCAAGTAACCCCTGCTCCGACCCCGAAAC
This sequence comes from Procambarus clarkii, assembly GCF_040958095.1. Classification (NCBI taxonomy): domain Eukaryota; kingdom Metazoa; phylum Arthropoda; class Malacostraca; order Decapoda; family Cambaridae; genus Procambarus; species Procambarus clarkii. Next base: position 10,083,423 of record NC_091226.1, read on the forward strand.
CCTCAGACACTTCGGGGCCGGAAGCAGGGGCGGGGGACCAGAACGAACAGAAGGGGAAGGACGAGGAGGTGCGGACTGAACCAGGATCGAAGCGACCCCCACCCCCAAGTCCGGGTCTCGAAAAGCAAAGCGGGGCAGCCCCGGGGCATCCGGGGAAGCAACCAACCGAGCGCGTTGCAACAGACGAAACCTAGACTGCAACGCACGCGCCGCCTGTACCCGAATAGAATCATCAGAGGATTGGGTAAATTGAGTCACAAGCAAGCAGCAACACTCACAGGACTCAGGGTCAAAAGTATCACCGACCCAACAGGCAGCGTGGCAGAGGCAAAAACAATGAGGGTCACCCTGAGACAAGGGGACCGAGCAACCCTCAAACTCGCACACAGCGAGTGGGGACTCCGGGGTCACATCCATCGGACCCACGCGCCCCCTAGGGGATTCCCAGGGTCCTGAGCGTTTACTTTAAGAGGACTCGCGCTCAGGTAGTCCCAGGCAGGGTGCTGCAAACCGGCACCCAAAACTACCAAGCAAACTTCTAAAGCTGAACCCCAGGGACGTGTACACTCACGGGGACCTAGCAGGGGGCGCCACCTAGGAGAACAGTGGAAGCGCAAAAACAAACTGAATAAAATGACAGAACCCCACAGGCAAAAACAAAAAGAAAAACAAAACCCCGCAAGAGGACAGCGAACCCCAAGGAACAGAGCCGGCCGCAATGTCAGGAAATACAAGCTGAGCAGCACCCTGCGCCCTACCAGTGCAAACTGCCTCTTACCTGCCGGTAACATGGGAGAACAGAACACCCAAGAGCCCAACAGGCGACCGAAAAACCGAAAGGTAAAACGGACCAGCAGAGGCAGACCCCGAGGAGCCTGTGGAAGGTGGCCCCAAGCCCCAAGGGCAGTACTTACAGGGCACCTAGGGAAGGCAGCCCTAGGCGTATGCAGCCCGAGTACTGAAGATAACTCCTGGCTCTCGCACCCACAAAACCAACACCACACGCAAAGCACAGTGCAGTAGCGACACCGGAGCCAGAGCACACGACCATCGCCTATAGCATCAGCCTCAAGAACTGAGGTGTGGGTAGCCAGCGCGGGGGGTCTGGGGCTCCCCCTTCCCCCTCCCGGGGAGGGGGGAGCTGCGCAGACAGCGGCGCGGCGGTGTGTGACGTCACACTAGTTTGCTTGTTTTCGGTTGGGGAGTTCTATCCACTAGTTCGGTTTTTGGTAGCAATTTTAACCAGAATAGGGGTTTGTTTTGAGGCGCTTACCTTTCTGGGTGCCTGTTCCGGTCGATGGCAGACATAGAATGCTTCCAACCACACGGGGGCTTCTATAGGCCATTGCTCCCCTTGCCTCTCTGAGGGGGCCCGGTTCTGGCCGTGGTCCCCGGTAGGCCTAAGAACTCCATACACATGACTGATGCCAAAGTCTGACATTAGCATATCAGCCTGGGATAGCTCCGGGGAGCCGACGGGGCTCCCCCTAGAAAAATGACAGGTTGGATAAGAAGAACCTTTCACACTAGAGATGCTATACCAATGACGATACTCTTCAAGATGCTAGTGCTCTCTAAAGTGGAATACTGCTGCACAATGACAGCCCCTTTCAAAGCTGGAGAAATTGTTGACCTGGAGAGCGTGCTGAGATCCTTTACTGATAGAATCCACTCAGTAAAACATCTAAACTATTGGGACCGACTAAAATGCCTAAATCTGTATTCTCTTGAGCGCAGGCGGGAAAGATACATAATAATTTACACATGGAAAATATTAGAGGCACTAGTCCCAAACCTGCACACAGAAATAACACCACATGAGATCAGGAGGCATGGCAGAATGTGCAGAATACTCCCGTTGAAGAGCAGAGGTGCAATAAGGACTCTGAGAGAACTCTATCAACATCAGAGGCCCGAGACTGTTTGACACGCTTCCACTTCACATAAGGGGCATAACTGGCTGACCCCTCACAGTGTTCAAGAGAGAACTTGATAAGCACCCCCAAAGGATACCTGATCAACCAGGCTGTGAGTAATACGTCAAGCTGCGAGCAGCTGCATCCAACAGCCTGGTTGACCAGTCCAGCAACGAGGAGGCCTGGTCGACAATCGGGCAGTGGGGACGCTAAGCGCTGGAAGCACCTCAAGATAACCTCAAGGTAACCAAGGTAGCCCCAAAGAGCCAAGGACCACATAGAATCCCCCACGGTTCAGACAATGAACCACCATGGAGTTGTCCGAATGGAGCCAGACTGTCGATTCGCAAGCAACCTGAACCCTCTGAAGCGCCTGCCACACATCTGCAAACTCCTGTACTGTGCTGTGGGCCCGATGGAATGACGGACCCCACCGCCCCTGGCCGGCCTGGTAAACACTGGTCACAAAACTCGACCCAGCAGGTAGACAATTAAGGCAAACTTCAGACTCCCTCACAAACTCTCAAGCAACCTCCGTGTGACCTGGGAGCTCCCAGAAGCAGGCAAAGGCGGGACAGCAGCCTCAACAGTGCCGCCAGAAGGAGAGATAAGGAAGCGCTCTGAGAGTACCACACTATACCCAGCCAAGACCGAACCTGAGAGGGACCCAGATGGGACTTTCTCTAGTTCTCAAGGAACCTGAATCCGGCAAGCTGGGAAAGAACCAAATCCCTGGGGGAGCAGACACACGGACTGGCTGGGAGCCCACACCAGTCAGTCTTAGAGGTAGGCCAGAACTCGAACCTTTAACAGATGCAAACGGGCCACCACGACCCAGGTATGGCGTGTAAACACGTGAGGAGCCAGATTCAAACCGAATGGAAGGCAACAAAAGCAGTAAGCCTGATGTGCCTCAACAAAACCTAGTCATCCCTGAACCTCAATTGAATCGAGACGTGTTAGAACGCGTCCCGGAGGTCCAGGAAACTATCCAAGCGCCCAACTCCAAAAGAAGACAGACCTGGGACAGAATAGTCATCTGAAAAGAGGGGGCAATAAACCCAGGGGTTTAGATGGGACAAGTCCAGAATGAACCACATGTCCGTGCAGTCCCATTTCGGAATCGGAAACAGGCAGAAAACCCACCTTTTCGACCACGCCCAAGCGAACCCACTGCAAGATGACCCGACAGAGCACAGGAGAAGAAGCCTGCCGCCAGCCCCGAAGCCCCCCCCCAAAGAAGGAGGGGCCACACAACGCCAACCACAGGCCACAAGAAACGCCCTGAAATGCCCACGAATCATGGGACCAGACGTGAGCAAACAGCGCGAGCCTCCCCGCCATCACCTTGTCAATGGGACAAACTGCAAAAGGGCCGACACCCCTTACAGAATCTGACTAACGAGCAGAGTGATCACAGCACCAACCAGACATCTTCAGTTCTGAAGGCTGCGCCAGCTCCAAAACTTGCACCACTGGCCTACCACGACGGGAGGAACCCTGAGTCCTGACACGACCCTTCCGGGAAGTCCCTTCCATGGGTTCCAAGGAGAATCAACAAGTCCGACATGGGACAACAACTAGAAGAGGCCGCTTTGCAGATACTGCATCACCGCAGACTGCAAACAGCAAAGGACAAAAAGTGTAGAAAACCTTAGAGCTACGGCCCATGCTGATTCCACAGATTAACCCTTTAACTGCGCGGCCTATAAATATGACACCCCCCCCCAAGTGCGCAAGAAATAAATTCTCGGGAAAAAATTCTTTTTAGTTCTGAAAGTGTCAAAAACCCCTCCCTGTATATGGGTATAGCAACGGAATTTTGAAATTGTACTTACTTTGGCTGCTATGGGGTAAGGTGGCATGTGACGTCATCATTCCCCGTGCGCCCGTGCAGTAAGCTCCCGGGGCCGGTGGGCGCGCGAGATGCCGTGAATATATTTTTGTTCATTTTTTGCGCACAGTTCCAAATACATTTTATTTGTTTTTACACGCTAATCCTATGTATAATGAACACGTACACCATACTATGGCAGTAAAACATCCGTACTGTCCAAGGACAGTGTGTTACGTGCATGACACTTGTGTACAAATATGTTAAGAACATAAGAACAAAGGCAACTGCAGAAGGCCTATTGGCCCATACGAGGCAGCTCCTATTTATAACCACCTAATCCCACTCATATACATGTCCAACCCCCTCTTGAGACAATCGAGGGAGCCCACCTCCACCACTTTACGCGGCAATTGGTTCCACAAATCAACAACCTTGTTACTGAACCAGTATTTACCCAAGTCTTTCCTAAATCTAAACTTATCCAATTTATACCCATTGTTTCGTGTTCTATCTTGTGTTGATACTTTTAATACCCTATTAATATCCCCTTTGTTATGTCCATTCATCCACTTGTAAACCTCTATCATGTCACCCCTAACTCTTCGCCTTTCCAGTGAATGCAAGTTAAACTTTGTTAATCTTTCTTTATATGAAAGATTTCTAATTTGGGGAATTAACTTAGTCATCCTACGCTGGAATGCTTATATCAAACTTGTACAAGGAGGGGGGATAAGAAAACCCCACTCCCTGCAATAACAAGCCCTGTTCAGAGTGCCAAAACCCAGGCGGGGGTCAAATCGGGCCCAAGCCCTCCCCCCCCAAAGTCAACCCCCTCCTCTGCCCTGGGAACCTCCACATCAGGACTCGGAGCCAAGTCGTCTTCCAAACTCCTACCTCTAAAGAAAATGCAGAAGCCGCCGGAAAAGATGAACCGAAGAGGGCCCACAGGTCAGACCCAGAAGCATCAGCTGGAGAAATGGGCTCGAATGCCTCTGTCGCCATACTGGAAGGGGCACCCCCCCCCCCTGAAATTCGCACCACCAACTAAACCCTGCCCTGACTCTGAAACCCTCGGTCGCTTTGAAAGTGGAAGCAAGGTGGGAGGGGGGAAGGGAACAGGTCAAACAACAGCAGGGAAAGGACCTTGGGGCGCGGACAAAACCAAAGTGGAAGCGACTAACACCCCCAAGTCCCGGTCCCTATAACCAAAACGGGGCAGTCTTGGGGCATCCAGGTGAGCAACCAGCTTAGTGTGCGGCAGCAACCTATAACTTGCATGCAACACAGAAGCTGCCTGCACCCTAAGATCAATATCAATGGACTGGGTCATCTGGAGAACAAGCAACACCACTCGCAGTACTCCAAGGTCGAAGGTGTCACCGACCCAACAGGCAGCATGACTAAGGCAAAACAAGCGATTGTCATCCTGGGACAAGGGGACAGAGCAACCTTCAAACTCGCACAAATCGAAACGGGACCCAAGGGACACTTCCATCAGACTACTGAGCCCCAGCGGGGTTTTCCAAGGCCCTTAGACGCTCTGCTAAGGGAAGCCAAGGCAAGGTACTGCTAACTGGCACCCCAAACTACCAACAAACTGCTAAAAGCTGAATCCCCCGGGATGTGTAAACACACGGGGGACCTAGTGGAGGACCACCAAGAATACAATATATAAGTGGCAACAACACCAAGGGCAGACCCTCCATCAGGCAGAAAACAAAAACAAAAGAACCCCCATCCCCATACAAGTGCAACGTACCAGGCAAAACAGAGCCAGCCACTATATCAGGTGAAGAACAGCTGCAAAGTACCTCGTGCCCCTACCAGCGATGAAACCACCACCTACCCAGAGACAAACAGAGGCGCATGAAACACCCCAGCAGACTCCATGGGTGGGCAATTACCGAGCAGTAAAAGACCTCAGCGTAGGTAGTCCCCAAGCAACTTGTGGAAGAGAATCTCCAAGCCAAAAGGGCAGTACTTACAGGGCACCTAGGGAAGGTAATCCTGAGCGCATGCAACACGAGTATAGATGAAATTATTCCTGGCTAGCACACCACCATGGACAGAACCACACCACAAGGTACAGCAGTGAAACAAAGCTGGAGCCAGAGTCACACGGCAGCCAGGTCTCACATCAGCCACATAACTAGGGGTGTGAATAGCTGGGGCGGGGATCTGAGGCACCCTCCTTCCCCCTCCCGGGGAAAGAGGGAGCTGCGCAGACAGCGGAGCAGTGACGGTTATGACGTCATGCTCATTTCTCGTTTGGGGGAGTTCTGTCCAACAGTTCGGCTTTCAGTAGCAATATTATTTTAACCAGATAGAGCTTGTTTTGGGGGCCTATCATTCTGGGTGCCTAACCTGGTCGATGGCAGACATAGAATGCTTCCAACTACACAGGGGTTTCTATAGGCCATTGCTCATCGTGCCTCTCTGAGGGGGGCCAAGTTCTGGGTCGTGGTCCCCGGAAGGCCTAAGAACTCTATTCGCTTTGACCGATGCCAGGGTCTAATACATTCATATCATCCCAAATAGCTCCGGGGAGCCGAAGGGACTTCCCCCAGAAAAGCACACTTGACCCAAGCAAACAGAGAGAACACCACATCCTTCTACCATCAGCAAAGAACTAAAGGTGAAGCAGCCAGCTGACCTGGGCTACCTCCCCGGGCTTTCCCCCAGAAATAAACAGTTTTCCTACAGTTTTCTTGCATTTTGCTTACAAATGAATAACTCTACAAGAAAAATATTTGGGGGATTTTTTTTTGTGCATCGCAGGATTAACTATTTTTTTAAATAAGGCATAAATGACCATTTTTAGCATCCTGAGAGTACAGTTGGGTTTGTTCTTGACTTACAATTAACAATTCTGGGTTCAAATTCCAGATGGGACAGAAATGGTTGGGCACATTTCCAATCAACTAATGCACCTGTTCACTTAGCAATAAGTAGGAACTCAGCAGTTAGTCAGCTTGTTGTGGAGTTGCATCCTGGGTGGGGGGTGGTTAGTAATTAGCCCTTGGGGAGAGGAGGGGGGGAAACCTCAATATAGGCCTAACATGTATGTATGTATATATATATATATATATATATGTCGTACCTAGTAGCCAGAACGCACTTCTCGGCCTACTATTCAAGGCCCAATTTGCCTAATAAGCCAAGTTTTCATGAAATAATTGTTTTTCGACTACCTAACCTACCTAACCTAACCTAACCTAACTTTTTCGGCTACCTAACCGAACTTAACCTATAAAGATAGGTTAGGCTAGGTTAGGTAGGGTTGGTTAGGTTCGGTCATATATCTACGTTAATTTTAACTCCAATAAAAAAAAATTTACCTCATACATAATGAAATGGGTAGCTTTATCATTTCATAAGAAAAAAATTAGAGTAAATATAATAATTCAGGAAAACTTGGCTTATTAGGCAAATTGGGCCATGCATGGTAGGCTGAGAAGTGCATTCTGGCTACTAGGTACGATATATATATATATATATATATATATATATATATATATATATATATATATATATATATATATATATATATATACATACATACACTCTGACTGCCTGTTCCCTGACACAATGAATTATTATGAGTTAAAAACTGCATGTTTTATGCAGTTAATATGGCTCCATCCATATTCAGGATGGAGCCGGATGGATCCCTCCCATCCAGGGAGCCGGCGGCTGAGCGGACAGAACACTGGACGCGTGATCCTGTGGTCTCGGGTTTGATCCCAGGCGCCGGCGAGAAACAATGGGCAGTCACCCTGATGCCCCTGTTACCTAGCAGTAAATAGGTACCTGGGAGTTAGTCAGCTGTCACGGACTGCTTCCTGGGGGTGGAGGCCTGGTCCGCGGGGACACTAAGCCCCGAAATCATCTCTAGGTAATCTGAAGATATTACATTTTTCATAGATGATTTAAACATTAGGAGAAAGAAACAAGCCTAGCAATGTTTTTTTCTAGTCTTTACCAGCAGTATCATTGATCAAACAGAGATCACATCCCTGACAGAGAAACTGTGAAACCTATTTTGTTGTGGCACTGCTATACATACTGTACAGTCTTACAATGATCAAACAAGAATCCCATCCGTGACAGAGAAGCTGCGACACTTTCCTGGGTATGACGTTACACTAAGTACCATACACAATATGGTGCTACAAGGCCTTCCCGGCTTCGTGCTCTCTTTTGATAATTACTTACTTACCATACACACTTACCAATATACTATAAAAACAAAAAATGGCTTACTTTGCCAGCTTTCGCTAGAGCTGCACATTGGGCCTCGGCTTCACAGGGAGCATCTACGTATGGAACACCCATCAGCTTCAGTAATGTCTTTGCCTCTTCCGAGTGCGTCTTGGTGACTTTTACCAGCCGACGGTTGTACTTATCTATCTCCTCTACATTACCTGCACAACAAAAAAGAAACAAAGAATCACTTTTATTGTTTTGAAGGACATATCGAGATTAACAAAAATAGAACACATACTGTACATTAACCCTTAACATGCTCGGGGTTTAATATCCTGCCATCCCCACAGGCGCATGTCATTTTGAAAAAAAAAAAATTATTTTTTCTTTCTAACCTGTTAATTTGTGTTCACTGATCACGGGAAAAATAATAAAAAAATCGTAAGTGGCATATATTGCCCGCTATAGGGCAGCGAAGTCTGGCAAATTATAGGCGCCGACTCAGCGTGCGTCCCAGGCGGTCTGTTGCTCGCCAGCTGTCAGGCCGGAGTTGCCACAAAGAGATAATTACCGAATTATTTCAATGTCTCTGATTGATTTTTCATACTTTTTTTGCTGTAATATTATTCAATAGTGTGTAGTTTGATATATTTATATAATAAAATGAGTGAATCATTGCTGTACTCAAAAATATGGTGTGCATATTGTTGATTCAATTATGTTCATCAATCAGTGAACAAACACTTTGTCGGTTATTACACTATAAGCACAGGTTATATATAAGTATTTGCATGTTTTGTTCACTATAACGAACCACTAAGTAGCTATTATGAGTCAAAAAGTAATGAGGAGTGACCGCCGTGTACCAGCCAGCCACTCCCGCCCTCCATCCAGTCATCTGACTCACCCACATTCTCCTCCCACAATAATGTTTTTGCTATAATTCACTATATACAGACGTTATATATAAGTGTCTACATGTTTTGTTCACCAAAACTGTACATCTAAGCTTGTATGGTGAGTAAAGGCACAGAGATGTGGCTACTCACACAGTCAGCTGATCGGCGGCCGCCCTCAAGGCCAGACGCACTAATATTTCTCCTCCAACAATACTGTGTGGTGTTATTACGCTATATACACACATTATATATAAATATCTACCTGTTTTATTCATCATACTTGTACAAATAAACTGGTATGGTGCCCAAAGACCATCGTGGTAACCAGTAAACAACACTGTCGTCTGCACGGTGGCGTCGTGCAGACGACGCCACCGCCCTCACCAAAATGGTGGCTCCAAACCTTCTCTTGCTGTTTATACTCTCTATACGCACGTTATATATAAGTATCTACATTTGTGTTCACCATAGAGAACCACTAAGCTGGTATGGTGAGTGCAGTCAATAAAAGGTGGCCACACACAGTCAAAAGACATTGCCACCACCCTCCCTCCCACAGCATTACACCTCCTTCCATGGCGCACAGCGCTAAATATCACCACAATCCTGCTATTATCAGAACCCTGGTCAGTTTTATCACAGTCAGGGGTCTTCTGTAATAATATCATCGCTACATAATAGCATGAACAAGTATAATTTGGCATTTTTAGGCGATGCTGTGGTCACAAGCTGAACAGCATTGCTGTTAGCTCATGCTGCGTGCGTCAGGCTTGGTTGCTCACTCAATACTGAGGCCAATAACACCCGGGAGATTGGCCCACGATTTTTTTTTAAAATGGCGTCTGTTTACAAGAGCCCTGATGAAGGTGTGGTGAACCCCGTGTATCCGCGGGCTGTTTAAATCTTGTGTAGTACTCCAACACATCATATGACGTGATGCGCAGTTTACTGGAACAACGTCCAGCACGTCATATGACGTGATGCGCACTTTAAGGATTAAATTAAAAGACAATTTCAATAGATGGCAAATAATTTCACTCCACATAAATAACAACAACAAACAGGGACAGAAAACAAAATGTAGTGTTGAATGTAAGGTAAGGTAATTATCAGGAGAAAGTGCTAAGCCATTACGACTACTGTACTGGCAAAGTAGGGAGCTGGATCTACAACTTCTTGAGGTTATCTCGAGATGATTTCGGGGCTTTAGTGTCCTCGCGGCCCGGTCCTCGACCAGGCCTCCACCCCCAGGAAGCAGCCTGTGACAGCTGACTAACACCCAGGTACCTATTTTACTGCTAGGTAACAGGGGCATAGGGTGAAAGAAACTCTGCCCATTGTTTCTTGCCAGCGCCTGGGATCAAACCCAGGACCACAGGATCACAAGTCCAGCGTGCTGTCCGCTCGGCCGACCGGCTCCCTCCCTCCTCGTAAACTTCCTAACAAACAGAACGCAGGGTGTAAGAGTCAACACAGTAAAATCTGGATCGTCTTCTGTGAAAAGCTCAGTCCTCCAACGTACCGTACTTGCCCCAGTACGTTTTCTCATCTTCATATCATAGACAATAATACAAACTACAGTACTGTATCATTGTTTGCAGGTGACACTAGGATTTTCATGCAAGTCGACAATATAGAGGACAAGGCAAACCTCCAATCTGATGTAAATTGGGTCTTTCAGTGGGCCACAGATAATAATAGGATGTTTAATGAAAATAAGTTCCAGCTCCTGCACTATGGAAAAAATGAAAATATAAAACTGGAAACCATATATAAAACACAGTCAAATTACACTATAGAACGAAAGAGCAATGTAAAGGATCTAGGAGTAATCATGTTGGACGACCTTACATTTGCCGAACACAATAAAGTAGCTGTCAAAACTGCAAGAAATATGACAGGTTGGATATCAAGGACCTTCCAAACAAGGGATGCCATACCAATGACGATACTTTCCAAGACACTAGTGCTCTCTAGGGTGGGATATTGTTGCACACAAACAATGTACTCTCTAATTCAGAGCCGGAGAAATTGCTGACGTAGAGAGTGTGCAGAGATCTTTTACTATTAGAATCCACTCTTTATAAGTCATCTTGATTATTGGGACCGATTAAACGTTCTAAACCTGTATTCTCTAGAGTGTAGGTGAGAGATACATAATGATAATAGAAGGAATGGTTCCAAATCTGAATACGGGGATTTCTTCACATGAAACCAATAGGCATGGCAGGATGTGCAAAATGCCCCCCCCCCCCCCAGTTGAAAAACAGAGGTGCAATAAGTACTCTAAGAAAGAACTCTATCAACATTAAGGACCCAAGTCTTTTCAACACTTATACAACACATAAGGGACATAACTGGCTGGCCTCTCACAGTGTTCAAGAAAGAACTCAACAAATACCTCCGAGGAATATCGAAGGTTATGTTTCACATGTCAGGCATGCAAGCAGCTGCATTCAACAGCCTGATTGACCAGACGACCAACCAGGCCTGATTGGAAGCCGAGCCACGGGGCGATTGATCCTCGGAAGCAACGTAAGATAGACACAAGGTGGGTAGTGCACCAGGCAACACACTGGTCACTAGCAAAAGGTACCAGGCTCCATTCTTATAGCAGAATAGACACGTTTGGGCACTACTTCCTTTCACCTTATGCCACTGCTCAACAAGCAGCGCATAAATACCCAGGAACTAGGCACCTGTGTGGGTTTTAAGATCTTTCCCCCCTAATGACCTATCTTATTTTCTATTACAATTGAACATAATTAGAGTAAACTTTCCTTATTAAGACTAATATTGCCCTATTGCTCTATTGCTCTATTGCCCAGTCAATAGAGCTCACATGTGTGGGGTTCGAGTCTCCTACAACCCAGATGACTGGAATGTTTATTTCCAGGGAAGTGTTGATGACAATTTACATCATTAATTTAGTGTTTCCAGAACAGAATCCTCCTGTTACACGGAAATATTACTCCTGTTATTACTGCCCAAAATGCTACATGTGTTAGTAGCTTTTACCTGAATGTAAAAATATCAATCTTATGTAATCTACCAACCCACTGTCTCTTCTTGCAAGTAAAATATTATTAATATTAATAGAGTTACTGTGCTTCCAGAAGGGAATCCTTCTCTTGCATCTGGCATTCCAGTGCCCCAATTCCCACACAAGCAGGAGCTTCCTGTACAGATCAACCAGGTTGATCTACCTGATCAACCGGGCTGTGATTCACACGTCAAGCTGCGAGCAGCCATGTCCAGCAATGAGAAGGCCAGGTTGAGGACCGGGCCGCGGGGAGCCATAGGCACAATCAGAGAACACTGTATAAACATCAGAGGACCACGGTTGTTAAACGTCCTACCAGCGAGCATCAGAAATATTGCCAGAACAACCGTGGACATTTTCAAGAGAAAACTAGATTGTTTTTTTCAAGGAGTGCCGAACCAACCGGGCTGTGATGGGTATGTGGGTCTATGGTCCACTCCAAGCAACAGCCTGGTGAACCAAACTCATAAGTCAAGCCTGGCCTCGGGCCGGGCTTGGAGAGTTGAAGAACTCCCAGAACCCCATTAAGCAGATATCAAGCAGGGGACACTAAGCCCCAAAACCACCTCATGGAAACAGTATACAGCAGTCATTTTCCATTACAACCCTAATGAGGTGCATACATCATGTTGCACCTCATGCACCGTGCTGCACCTCATACATCGTGCTGCACCTCATACATCATACCAAACCTCATACATTGTGCTCTACCTCATACATCGTGCTGCACCTCATACATCATGCTGAACCTCATACATCGTGCTGAACCTCATACATCGTGTTGCACCTCATACATCATACCACACTTCATACATTATGCTGCACCTCATACATCATACCACACCTCATACATCGTGCTGCACCTCATATATCATACCACACCTCATACATCGTGCAGCACCTCATACATCGTGCTGCACCTCATACATCATCTTGAGGTTTATTATCTTGAAATATTTTCGGGGCTTAGTATCCCCACGGCCCGGTCCTCGACCTGGTCTCCACCCCCAGGAAGCAGCCCGTGACAGCTGATTAACTCCCAGGAACCTATTTACTGCAAGGTAAATGGGCATCAGGGTGAAAGAAACTCGGCCCATTGTTTCTCACAGTGCCCGGGATCGAACCCGGGACCACAGGATCATGCGTCCAGTGTTCTGTCCACTCAGCCACTGGCTCCCACATACCACACCTCATACATCATACCACACCTCATACATCATACCACACCTCATACATCGTGCTGCACCTCATACATCGCACTGCACCTCATACATCAGACCACACCTCATACATCATGCTGCACCTCATACATCATACCACACCTCATACATTGTGCTGCACCTCATACATTGTGCTGCACCTCATACATCATACCACACCTCATACATCAGGCCGCACCTCATACATCGTGCTGCACCTCATACATCGTGCTGCACCTCATACATCATTCTGCACCTCATACATTAGGCCGCACCTCATACATCGTGCTGCACCTCATACATCATTCTGCACCTCATACATCATGCTGCACCTCATACATCATACCACACCTCATACATCATGCTGCACCTCATACATCATACCACACCTCATACATCATGCTGCACCTCATACATCATACCACACCTCATACATCATACCACACCACATACATAAAAGGCTGTTAAAAAAGTTGGAGCAACAGGCAGGAGTAAAAGGGAAGGTGCTCCAGTGGATAAGGGAGTACTTAAGCAACAGGAAACAGCGAGTAACGGTGAGGGGGAAGACATCAGAGTGGCGAGATGTCACCAGCGGAGTCCCACAGGGCTCAGTACTTGGACCCATCCTGTTTCTAATATATGTGAACGATCTTCCAGAGGGTATAGACTCATTCCTCTCGATGTTTGCTGATGATGCAAAAATTATGAGAAGAATCAAGACGGATGAAGATAGACAGAGACTACAGGATGACCTGGATAAACTGGAGGAATGGTCTAGAAAATGGCTGCTGAAGTTCAACTCTGGAAAATGTAAGGTGATGAAATTAGGCGAAGGGAGCAGGAGGCTGAACACAAGGTATCATCTGGGAGGGGAAATCCTGCAAGAATCAAATAGAGAGAAGGATCTGGGGGTTGATATCACACCGAACCTGTCCCCAGAGGCCCACATCAAAAGAATATCATCAGCGGCATATGCTAGACTGGCCAACATAAGAACTGCCTTCAGAAACTTGTGTAAGGAATCTTTCAGAACCCTGTATACCACTTATGTAAGACCAATCCTGGAGTATGCAGCTCCAGCCTGGAGTCCATACCTAGTTAAACACAAGACAAAGTTAGAGAAGATTCAGCGGTATGCCACCAGGCTCGTCCCGGAACTGAGAGGATTGAGCTACGAGGAAAGGCTAAAGGAGCTGAACCTCACATCCCTGGAAAACAGAAGAGTAAGGGGAGACATGATAACCACCTACAAAATTCTCAGGGGAATTGACAGGGTGGACAAAGACAAACTCTTCAGCACGGGTGGGACACGAACAAGGGGACACAGGTGGAAACTTAGTACCCAGATGAGCCACAGAGACGTTAGAAAGAATTTTTTCAGTGTCAGAGTAGTTAATAAATGGAATGCACTAGGAAGTGATGTGGTGGAGGCTGACTCCATACACAGTTTCAAATGTAGATATGATAGAGCCCAGTAGGCTCAGGAATCTGTACACCAGTTGATTGACAGTTGAGAGGCGGGACCAAAGAGCCAAAGCTCAACCCCCGCAAGCACAATTAGGTGAGTACAATTAGGTGAGTACATCATACCATACCTCATACATCGTGCTGCCCCTCAGACATTATACCACACCACATACATCGTGCGGCACCTCATACATCATACCACACCTCATACATCGTGCTGCACCTCATACATCATACATCGTGCTTCACCTCATACAATGTGCTGCACCTCATACATTGTGCCGCATCTCATTCATCATACCGCGCCTCATACATCATACCACACCTCATACATCGTGCTGCCCCTCAGACATCATACCACACCACATACATCTTACTGCACCTCATACATCATACCACACATCATACATCGTACATCGTGCTTCACCTCATACAATGTGCTGCACCTCATACATTGTGCCGCATCTCATTCATCATACCGCGCCTCATACATCATACCACACCTCATACATCGTACTCCACCTCATATATCGTGGTGCACCTCATACATCATGCTGCACCTCATACATCGTCGTGCACCTCATACATCGTGCTGCACCTCATATATCGTGCTGCCTCTGGTTGATACCTGGTTGATGGGGTTCTGGGAGTTCTTCTGCTCCCCAAGCCTGGCCTAAGGCCAGGCCTTGCTTGTAAGAGTTTGGTCCACCAGGCTATTGCTTGGAGTGGCCCGCAGGCCCACATACCCAGTTGGTCTGGCACTCCTTGGAGGAAACAATCTAGGTTCTTTTTGAAGATGTCCACTATTGTTCTGGCAATATTTCTCATGCTCGCTGGGAGGGTGTTGGATATCCGCAGACCTCTGATGTTCATACAGTTTTCTCTGATTGTGCCTATGGCACCTCTGCTCTTCATTGGTTCTATTCTGCATTTTCTTCCATATCGTTCACTCCAGAATAGTTGTTATTTTACTGTGTAGATTTGGGGCATGGCCCTCCAGTATTTTCCATGTTTATATTATTTGGTATCTCTCTCATCTCCTTTCTAGTGAGTACAACTGGAGGGCTTTGAGACGATCCCAATAATTTAGGTGCTTTATCTCGTCTATGCATGCCGTATATGTTCTCAGTATTCCTTCTATTTCAGCAATCTCTCCTGCTCTGAAGGGGGGAAGTGAGTACTGAGCAGAACTCAAGACGGGACAACACAAGTGATTTGAAGAGTACAAACAATGTGATGTGATCACTGGATTTGAAAGTTCTCGTAATCCATCTTATCATTTTTCTGGCTGACGCAATATTTGCTTGGTTATGCTCCCTAAACGTTAGGTCGTCTGACATCATTATTCCCAAATCCTTGACATGCTGCTTTCCTACTATGGGCAGATTCGATTGTGTTTTGTACCCTGTACAGTACAACCTCGATTCAACGTACCCCAATTCAATGAATCTCCGGCTAATTCGCACACTTTTCAGGTCGGATTTACTCACCCGGTTCGACAAACAATGGTTCGCCGAAGCGGGGGATGTTCGGATTTGCTTACGATGACAGAGTTCACAGACTGGTGGAAAACTGTCTCATTCCATCACAGATTACAATTAATAATTCCTTCATAAGACAAGTTGGATCACACAAGTTTACCACACAAGTGAATCATATGAACCAAACACCAGCCAGAATGGTCCACAAGAAGTGGTGCATATTAACCAAGCACCAGCCAGAGTCGTCCACACAAGTGAACGACTGAGTTTCAATGATTTTCATTCACCGATTTGTGGCACACGTATCTTTGTAAATTAATTTAAAGGCTGAAGCGTGAATAGCTAGCTAATGTGTTGAAATCTTCTTATATACATTTTCTGTGATGAAACAAGATAAGTGAGGGTGCACAGATAAAGGAATACTGTACAGTAAACTTCACTTTACAGTGAGGTTTCACTCACTTTCGTCTGTGTTGTCATAGTTCAGTGACCCATGACTTTGAATGTTTCACATTAATAAATCATTTCTAAAACTGGTGTTTTAATAACTCTTTATTATCCTAATTAAACTAAACTAAATAAAACCAAAAATATACTGTAATATAATAGATATCTGCTACTTGAGAAATTATACACATTATTGGCAGCACAACTCCTGCATGAGTGGATAGGTCTAATCCCTGTCCACACAACACCATGCTTGTTTTGTTCGATTTCGTCGCCACAGTTCAGTGATCTACGGCTTCGAAATAATAAAACTAATAAATCAGTTCCAAAGTATTTTTTATAGCTCTTATTACCGTAATAATATTGCTAAACTAAATGTGTAACAAAAAAATATAAAATTTGATGTAAATCGAATATTTGAGAGAAATTTATGTTACTGGAAATCAAACACAACACCAGGAGTGTTTTGTTCGATTTCATCGCCACAGTTCAGTGACCTACAGCTTTGAAATAATAAAATTAATAAATCGGTTCCAAAATAAGTATTTTTTATAGCTCTTATTATCGTAATAATGTTGCTAAACTAAATATATAACCCAAAAATATATAATTTGATGTAAATCGAATATTTAAGAAAAATTTGTTACTGGATCTGGCTTAAACACTAGCCTACTGAAGGGTGTACGTACAGACTTAGTCTGCGTTCGTACAGTATGCACCCAGTGCCCTTAGCTTTGTCTGCGATTGACGTACAGTATTTATCCGCCAGTGAAGGATAATTGTGGAATTGACCATTTTTTTACTACAGCTCTTTGGTTATAAAACAAAATGTCTCAGGGGCTTACTAATAGTGCTTTATTAATGCCAAAAATGAAGCAATATTATGCAAGAACTAGTAGCAGAAAATCAACCAGCACGTACACAGCTGTACCCAGTACGAGAACAGCCGTACCCAAAACAAGAACAGCCGTACCCAGCACGAGAACAGCCGTACTTAGCAAGAGAACAGCCGTAGCAAGTACGAGAACAGGCGTACCAAGCACGAGAACAGCGGAACCCGGCACGAGAACAGCGGAACCCGGCACGAGAACAGCCGTACCCGGCACGAGAACAGCCGTACCCAGCACAAGCACAGTTGTACCCAGCACTGGTACAACAGCAGCCAGCACCAGCTCAGAAGCAGCTGAACCCACAGCAGCAGCGAGCACCAGCAAAGCTGATCCAAACATCTAAAAACATCGTGTGCGGCGTGAACAGTTAGAACAAGGGTTAAATTTAAGTGTGTACACAGTGTTAAAATTAAAGTTGCAGTAATTTTAGTGTACTATAGTTTTCATAAACTATATTGTAGTACTCAACACACAGCAGAACTACTTTTAATCAACACAGTGCTAACAGCTTAATGCACTGCAGTACGTATTTACTGTAGAGCATTCACAACTTCACGAAACTTCAAGATGGACATAACTCCAACAATAAGGTAAATTTATGAATTACAGTATTTTTTAGTAGAGAAGTAATATATAGGTACAATATGTAATATGACAATGCATTTTTATTGTGTACAAGAAAAAAAAAGACACTGACACAAACACCTCCTGAAGGTCACCTCTTGCAACGTATCCAACGCTCCAACGAACTGGGGATGGTCCCATATAGTACGTTGAATCGAGGTTGTACTGTATTATGTTTCAAGTCCTCATTTTTGCTGTATCTGAGTACCTGGAATTTATCTCTGTTACCCATCATGTTTTTTTCTGCTGCCCAGTCGAAAACTTTGTTAATATCTGTTTGTAGTTTTTTAATGTCTTCAGCAGAGGTAATTTTCATGTCGATTTTTGTATCATCTGCAAAGGATGACACGAAGCTATGACTTGTATTTTTGTCCATATCTGATATGAGAATAAGGAACAGCAGTGGTGCAAGGACTGTATCTTGAGGTACAGAGCTTTTAACTGCGCTCGGACTCGATTTTATTTGATTGACTGTTCCCTTTGTGTTTTGTTCGACAGGAAATTGAGTATCCAGCGTCCAACTTTACCAGTTATACCCATTGACCTCATCTTGTGTGCTATCACTCTATGGTCACATTTGTCAAATGCCTTTGCAAAGTCTGTGTATACAACATCTGAATTCTGTTTTTTCTTCTAATGCCTCAGTGATTTTGTCGTAGTGGTCAAGTAGCTGTGAGAGGCATGATCTTCCTGCTCTGAATCCATGTTGGCCTGGATTGTGGAGGTCATTGGATTCCATGAATCTAGTGACCTGACTCCTGATCACTCTCTCAAATACTTTTATTATGTGGGACGTTAGTGCAACTGGTTTATAATTCTTTGCCAATGCTTTGCTCCCTCCCTTGTGTAGAGGAGCTATATTCGCTGCTTTCAGCGCATCTGGTATCTCCCCCATGTTCAAGCTCTTCCTCCACACTATACCGAGTGCCTGTGCAACTGGCACTTTGCATTTCTTTATAAATACTATATTGAATTCCATGAGTCTGGACCCAGGGCCGAGTGCATGACCATATTGTCAATTTCTCTTTCAAAATCTGCTACGCTCGTGTTTATATCAGTGATATTTACAGGTGTTTGAATATCACGCATAAAGAAGTTGTCCGGATCTTCCACTTTCATGCTGTGTATCAGATTGCTAAACATGTCCTCATACTTCTTTTTTATGATTTCGCTAATTTCTTTGTCGTCCTCAGTGTATGAACCTTCACTAATACGAATAGGTCCAATACTGGAAGTGGTTTTTGCTTTTGATTTAGCATATGTGAAGAAATATTTTGGGGTTTTCTTTATTTCTTGACTTGCTTTCTGTTCCAGTTGCCTTTCTTCAGTCTGATATGAATGCTTCAGTCTCTGTTTGATTTCTTCAATCTCCCTGTTTAAATTATTCCTTCTTTGTATGGAAAGTCGTGTCTGCTTAAGCATTTCCGTTAATTTCTTCCTTCTTTTGTAATGTTGTCTGCGTTCTCTTTCTACATTGGACCTCTTTCTGGTCTTCCTCAAAGGAACATGTTTCAGACAGACTTCATATGCTTCAGAAGCCAGTTTTTCTATTCCTTGTGTAGGATTTTTATTTCTTAGAACATTTTCCCATTGAATGTTTGTAAGTTCCCTGTTTATTTTCACTCAGTCTATCCTTTTATTATTAAAATTGAATTTATTGAATAACCCTTCTCGCTTTTTGCTTCTCTTGGGCCTACTAACGTTATTAATATTAGTTTGCACTTCAATAAGCTTGTGGTCTGAGTACATAGTGTCTGAGACAGTAATGTCTTTGATTAGCTCATCATTGTTTGTGAATATCAGGTCCAGCATGTTTTCGTTCCTAGTGGGTTCTGTAATCTGCTGACTGAGAATTTGTCACCGAATCTCAGTAGTTCTCTGACCTGTGGTTGGTTATTTCTTTTCTGCAATAATGTTATTGTTTACTATTCTCCATTTTAAACTGGGTAGATTGAAGTCTCCAAGGAAGATAATATCTGGTACTGGGTTTGCTAGGTTATCAAGGATATTCTCTATTTTGTGGATCTGTTCAATGAATTTCTCAACTGTTGCATCTGGCAGTTTGTATATTAAAATAATAAGTAGATTAATATTTTCTACCTTGATTCCAAATACCTCTACCACTTCATTGGACGAGTTCAGGAGCTCTGTGCATGCCAGCTCCTCTTTAACCACCGTGCTGCGCCGAGTTTATTGTGAAATTCCCCCGGTGCGCATGAAATAAAGTATTCCCAAAAAATTCTTTTTTCTTCGTAAAATGATAAATTCCCTTCCCTGAACATGTCTATGTAAAAATAAATTCCAATTTCCCCTTACTTTGGCTGTGAGGACGTGGACAAGGTGCGCTGTGACGTCATCAGGGCCTGGTCGCCTGTGCGTGACTCGCCCAGACACGGTTGCGCGGGCCATTCAAGCACCGGGTATTGCCACAAATATATTTTCAATTATTTGTTTTATGTATTTCCAATGCGGTTTTATTTGTTTTTTTAATCGTATATGATGCATATTTGTGTCCTTTACAATATGTATACCGTAGAATGTTCATAATGTTCCTGGAACTGTGATACATGTATCAGTAATGTGTCCACAATAAATGTTTATTGCCGCAATATTACCTGTTAAAAATTCACTAAAATTACAATATGTACAGTTTCACACACTATTTACACAGTAACACACTGTATTACACACTCAGTACAGTGTTCCTCAGTCTAATGAACCCCGCTCTATCGAATTCCCGGAAGAGCCGAACAAATTGAATTCGGTACCAAATGTTCAGTGGAACATACAAATGTTCGATTAAGCGAGGAATGTTCGTCCAAGCGGTCACCGAGGCCGAGCGTCGGAGCTGGCTGTCATCAACTATGATTCGCCAGAGTGTAAACAGTTATACATGTATAGTGTTTTATTATCCTTACCCATTGTTTCTAGGGAGAAATGGTGATAAAATGGTGTCAGGGGGGGCATTGGTGAGAGAGTTGTTGCCAGGAGGCAAGTGGTGTCAGTAGTTAAGGTTTTTTGTTAGGGGGCAGGTGGTATAAGTTACGTATTCTCATGGGAGGCAGGTTGTTAGCCAGGCAGCTGACAACCAGCTGAAATGGTGATAAAATGGTGTCAGGGGGGCCTTGGTGAGAGAGTTGTTGTCAGGAGGCAAGTGGTGTCAGTAGAGGCCCCACGTGACTGGTGCCTCCATGCTCCCCCGCCCCCCACCCTCCTTCCTGCACCTGACCACAGAGACCAGCCACTACCTCACTCTCCTCTCGTCGTCAGATGCCAAGAGTCAATTTAATGATAATTATCGCATTATCTACACTGAAAGTAGCCTTTTTATTAGAAAGATGTCATATTGGAGCAATAATAATGGTGAAAATTGTGATATATACAGTACATATTTTAAACAGTTTGAACACATTTCCTTTTCACAGAATTTTTAATACAATTGGGGTGTAGATAACAGCTGGCATTGTGTGGCCGGCCGGTCGCTCCCTGAGCCATTGGAGGGGTGGGGGGTGGGAGGGGGGGGTTGTTTCCTGGATCCCTCCCTCCCTCCTCTAACAGCCTACGTACTGTACTAATACCTATTTAGAATAAATTTTGAGGAGGCCAATAAAACAAGCACAGGTCGTGTGAACGTTAGGCCTTGGTGAGGTGGCTGGCATCATTTGTGGTGGTGTCAGGGGAGGCAGGCGGTGGAAGGGAGGCAGGTGGGGTCAGGGGAGGCAGGTGGTGTCAGGGGAGGCAGGTGGGGTCAGGGGAGGCAGGTGGGGTCAGGGGAGGCAGGTGGTGTCAGGGGAGGCAGGTGGGGTCAGGGGAGGCAGGCGGTGGAAGGGAGGCAGGTGGGGTCAGGGGAGGCAGGTGGTGTCAGGGGAGGCAGGTGGGGTCAGGGGAGGCAGGTGGGGTCAGGGGAGGCAGGTGGGGTCAGGGGAGGCAGGTGGTGTCAGGGGAGGCAGGTGGTGTCAGGGGAGGTAGGTGGTGTCAGGGGAGGCAGGTGGGCTCAGGGGAGGCAGGTGGTGTCAGGGGAGGCAGGTGGTGTCAGGGGAGGCAGGCGGTGTCAGGGGAGGCAGGTGGTGTCAGGGGAGGCAGATGGGGTCAGGGGAGGCAGGTGGGGTCAGGGGAGGCAGGTGTGTCAGGGGAGGCAGGTGGGGTCAGGGGAGGCAGGTGGTGTCAGGGGAGGCAGGTGGTGTCAGGGGAGGCAGGCAGTGTCAGGGGAGGCAGGTGGTGTCAGGGGAGGCAGGCGGTGTCAGGGGAGGCAGGCGGTGTCAGGGGAGGCAGGTGGTGTCAGGGGAGGCAGGTGGTGTCAGGGGGAGGCAGGTGGTGTCAGGGGGAGGCAGGCGGTGTCAGGGGAGGCAGGTGGTGTCAGGGGAGGCAGGCGGTGTCAGGGGAGGCAGGTGGGGTCAGGGGAGGCAGGTGGTGTCAGGGGAGGCATGGTGGGGTCAGGGGAGGCAGGCGGTGTCACCTTACCTTGAGGATACCTTGAGGTGCTTCCGGGGCTTAGCGTCCCCGCGGCCCGGTCGTCGACCAGGCCTCCTGGTTGCTGGACTATTTAACCAGGCTGTTGGACGCGGCTGCTCACAGCCTGACGTATGAGTCACAGCCTGGTTGATCAGGTATCCTTTGGAGGTGCTTATCCAGTTCTTTCTTGAACACTGTGAGGGGTCGGCCAGTTATGCCCCTTATGTGTAGCGGAAGCGTGTTGAACAGTCTCGGGCCTCTGATGTTGATAGAGTTCTCTCTCGGAGTACCTGCTGTACTGTATTCTTTTCAACGGGGGTGTCAGGGGATGCAGGTGGTGTCAGGGGAGGCAGGTGGTGGAAAGAGGCAGGTGGGGTCAGTGGTGGAAGGTGTTGTCAGGGGAGGTGGAAGTGGAGAGAGAAGGGTGCTGACCACGCATGACTGCCAAACCTCTCATTCATTCTCTATTATAAATCTCAATCTTAGCTGTAAAATATTTATGCCAAAATATGTTAATTTTTGTGTATTAATATACATTATTAATCATTAACATGTTTTATTGTTTCCTGTAGAACACAACAGCTGACTTGGCATTGTGGTGTGTATGGCAGGGTACCTGGGGCATGGGGGAGGGGGTCCTGGAGGTGTGAGGGAAGACCTGTCAACCCATCATTTTTTTTTTTTTTTGTCGGGCGAGTTGAGACGCTTCCAAGCCTGCTGCTTCAATACACCCCATGGATGGTGTGGGTGGTGTGGTGTGGTTTGGATGCTTGTGGGTGGTTGTGGGTGGGTTGGTGTGGTGGGTTGGTGTGGTGGGTTGGTGTGGTGGGTTGGTGTGGTGGGTTGGTGTGGTGGGTGTGGTGGGTGGGTGGTGTGGGGGATGGTGTGGGTGGTGGTGTGGGTGGTGGTGTGGTTGGGTGTGGGGTGTACTCACCTAGTTGTGCTTGCGGGGGTTGAGCTCTGGCTCTTTGGTCCCGCCTCTCAACTGTCAATCAACAGGTGTACAGGTTCCTGAGCCTATTGGGCTCTATCATATCTACACTTGAAACTGTGTATGGAGTCAGCCTCCACCACATCACTTCCTAATGCATTCCATTTGTCAACCACTCTGACACTAAAAAAGTTCTTTCTAATATCTCTGTGGCTCATTTGGGCACTCAGTTTCCACCTGTGTCCCCTAGTGTGTGTGCCCCTTGTGTTAAACAGTCTTTATCAACCCTGTCAATTCCCTTGAGGATCTTGAATGTGGTGATCATGTCCCCCTAACTCTTCTGTCTTCCAACGAAGTGAGGTTTAATTCCCGTAGTCTCTCCTCGTAGCTCATACCTCTCAGCTCGGGTACTAGTCTGGTGGCAAACCTTTGAACCTTTTCCATTTTAGTCTTATGCTTGACTAGATATGGACTCCATGCTGGTGCCGCATACTCCAGGATTGGTCTGACATATGTGGTATATAATGTTCTGAAAGATTCCTTACACAAGTTTCTAAAGGCCGTTCTTATGTTAGCCAACCTGGCATATGCTGCTGCTGTTATCCTCTTGATGTGAGCATCAGGGGACAGGTCTGGCGTGATATCAACCCCCAGGTCTTTCTCTCTCTCGGACTCTTGAAGTATTTCATCTCCCAAGTGATACCTTGTATCTGGTCTCCTGCTTCCTACCCCTATCTTCATTACATTACATTTGCTTGGATTAAACTCTAACAGCCATTTGTTCGACCATTCCTGCAGCTTGTCCAGGTCTTCTTGAAGCCTCAAGCTGTCCTCCTCTGTCTTAATCCTTCTCATAATTTTGGCGTCGTCGGCAAACATTGAGAGGAATGAGTCTATACCCTCTGGGAGATCATTTACGTATATCAGAAACAGGATAGGTCCAAGTACAGAGCCCTGTGGGACTCCACTGGTGACTTCACGCCAGCCTGAGGTCTCACCCCTCACTGTAACTCTCTGCTTCCTATTGTTTAGGTACTCCCTTATCCACTGGAGCACCCTACCAGTTACTCCTGCCTGTTTCTCTAGCTTATGCATCAACCTTTTATGGGGTACTGTGTCAAAGGCTTTCCGACAGTCCAAAAAAATGCAGTCAGCCCACCCTTCTCTTTCTTGTTTAATCTTTGTCACCTGATCGTAGAATTCTATCAATCCTGTAAGGCAAGATTTACCCTCCCTGAACCCATGTTGATGGGTTGTCACGAAGTCTCTTCTCTCCAGATGTGTTACTAGGTTTTTTCTCACAATTTTCTCCATCACCTTGCATGGTATACAAGTTAAGGACACTGGCCTGTAGTTCAGTGCCTCTTGTCTGTCACCCTTTTTGTATATTGGTACTACATTAGCAGTCTTCCATATTTCTGGTAGGTCCCCCGTTTCCAGTGACCTACTATACACTATGGAGTGTGGTAGGCAAAGTGCTCCTGCACACTCTTTCAATACCCATGGCGAGATTCCATCCGGCCCAACAGCTTTTCTCACATCCAGCTTCTTGACCTCATCTCTTGTAATTTCGAACCTATCCAAGGTCACCTGGTTTGCTGCCACCTCTTCTAGCGCCGCGACATCTCCCTGTTCTATTGTAAAGACCTCCTGGAACCTTTCGTTGAGTTCTTCACACACCTCTTTGTCATTCTCTGTGTACCTGTCCTCGCCCACCCTAAGTTTCATCACCTGTTCCTTCACTGTTGTCTTCCTCCTTATGTGACTGTGTAGTAGCTTGGGTTCGGTCTTGGCTTTATTAACTATATCATTTTCATACCTTTTCTCAGCTGCTCTTCTCACACTGACATACTCGTTCCTGGTTCTCTGGTATCTCTCTCTACTTTCTGGTGTTCTGTTATTACGGAAGTTCCTCCATGCCCTTTTGTTTTGCTCCTTTGCTTTCATACATTCCTTATTAAACCACGGATTCTTCCTTTGCTTCTCTGTTTTTTCCTGTCGGGCTGGGACAAACCTGCTTACAGCCTCCTGACATTTTTGGGTGACATAGTCCATGTCTTGTACGGACTTGGTTCTGAGTTCTGTGTCCCAATGTATATCCCATAGGAATTTATTCATTTCCTCATAGTTTCCCTTTCGGTACGCCAGCCCTTTGGTTCCCAGTTCTTTTTTGGGGGTGATAATTCCTAGCTCAGCCAGGTACTCAAAGCTCAATACACTGTGATCACTCATTCCCAAGGGGGCTTCCAACTTAACTTCCCTTATATCCGACTCATTTAGGGTAAATATCAGATCAAGCAAGGCTGGTTCATCCCCTCCTCTCATTCTTGTCGGTCCCTTGACGTGTTGACTTAAAAAGTTTCTTGTTGCCACATCCAGCAGCTTAGCTCTCCATGTGTGTCTCTGTTCCCCCAATCTATCTTCCCATGGTTGAAGTCTCCCATGATTAGAAGTCTGGATCCGTCTGGGTGTGTGGGGGATGATGTGGGTGGTGTGGGTGGTGGTGTGGGGTGTGTGGGGGATGGTGTGGGTGGTGGTGTGGGGTGTGTGGGTGATGGTGTGGGGTGTGTGGGTAATGGTGTGGGGAGTGTGGGTGGTGGGAGCGAATGGTGTTAGTGGTGTGGAGGATGGTGTGGGTGATGGTGTGGAGGATGGTGTGGAGGATGATGTGGAGGATGGTGTGGAGGATGGTGTGGAGGATGGTGTGGAGGATGGTGTGGGTGATGGTGTGGAGGATGGTGTGGAGGATGATGTGGAGGATGGTGTGGGGGATGGTGTGGGTGGTGTGGAGGATGGTGTGGGTGGTGTGGGGGATGGTGTGGGTGGTGTGGGGGATGGTGTGGGTGGTGTTGGTGGTGTGGGTGGTGTTGGTGTTGGTGGTGGTGTTGGTGGTGGTGTTGGTGATGTGGGTGGTGTTGGTGGTGGTGGTGTTAGTGGTGGTGGTGGTGTTAGTGGTGGTGGTGGTGTTAGTGGTGGTGGTGGTGTTAGTGGTGGTGGTGGTGTTAGTGGTGGTGGTGTGGAGGATGGTGTGGAGGATGGTGTGGGGGATGGTGTGAGTGGGGTGGTGGATGGTGATTCTCGTATCTCAGATTATTATCGACACCAAAAGAGCATGAAAGATATTATAATGAAGCACCACACAACGAAAAAACAAACTAATGTGTCCTGGCATATGTTTAAAAAAAAAAAATAAGAAGGTTGTTGGGGCCGGACGGATGGAACGAATTCCGCACTGGAACGAATCGGCTTCGCCCCATATAGTTCGTTCAAGTGAGGACACTGTACTTCGAAAGTGAGTAATAATCAACGAAGTAGCCCATGGTAAACAGCGTGACTTCGCTCTCAGTGCACCAGTAACAGATAAATTTTCGCTTCCTGTTTCTTCATTCTGTGTGCTTGCATATAACGCCCTTACGTACAGCCTTGGCTTTAGTACTTGTAGGTTGTATGTAGCCAAGCTTGTAAAGCATAAAGTAGTATTGAAAAGATTATAGGAAAAGATCAATTTGTAAGGTAGTCTTGAAAAGATTGCTTTGTATGGTCCCACACAGGAAGAGATTCAGCTTACCTCAAGAGTGTCCGTCAGTCAGAAAGAGATTCAGCTAGCCTCAAAGAGTATCCGTCAGTTAGGAAGAGATTCAGGTATTCTTGAAAATATCTATGGAAAACACCACCATGGAAGCTGCTAACACTGTTCATCTATGCTATTTGTATCAGATGCATCATCACTGAACTCAGAAAACGATTCATCTATGTATCATCTAAATAAATTGTAGATAGCATAGGATTGCAAGGGTGACGCTCAGAGCTACAACTGGATACGCTCGGTGTATCGTCCTCATAGGTGCTGCATCACTTGCATCCGACCTTTGTGTTAGGTCCTTATTGCGCCTAGCTTCACCAATATTATGACCCATATGTTCTTCAAACAATGAGGTTTGATTTTCACCGACAGAGTGTTATCTTTCAACACCGCGTCGGACAGGTGTTTGGGAGCCAGAGGCGCGTGCACCACCCATGGTTGCTCATTCAGTACTAACCCAGCCAGCAGCCCTAGGGCATTCTGGGAATTTTTTTCAAGATGGCTGCCTCTCACTGGAGGTCCTAAGAGTCCATTTCGTACACATTTAGAATTGGTACCGAAAAATCAAAGCGTTTTCTCGGTTGGCGCAGTTTCCCGCCGACCGAGAATACTCGGTTGACGCAGTTAAGTGGCTAATATACAAACCTACTCCTCCACTTGACCTAATTACTCTGTCACATCTATACAGGTTATAATTTGAGATACAGATTTCACTATCCATGTGGTCTTTTGTGTGGGTTTCTGTAAATGCACCAAATATTGAGTTTGATTCAATTAGAAGGCCATTTATGAACTTAACTTTATTTCTTTTTTTTTTTACTTCAGGCCTTGTATGTTTGCAAATATGAAAGATTTCCCACATTGCATGTCACTTCTGGTGGGCTTTGGTAGTTCTCCCCCCTCTCCACTCAGGTCCCAGATATGTTGTTTTGGTAGTGTTTCGTCCAGTTTTGGTAGTAGTACGGGTGTTGTGTGGTATAGTACCTGTGTACTTGTTGATAATTTGTATTCCAGTCTTGTGGGTTCCCCTTCCCCTCTATAATCTTGCAGTGGTTCCATCTGACTGTTCCTCTCTCTCACATGTTCTACTCTGTTTCTGCCTTCCTCTAAAAAAAATTCCAGTACTGTCATATTGATCTTCCCATCTATAACGCTGTGTACCTTTCACATGGAATTCCGGACACAGATGATTGTAACATTTTTTGTCCCTAATTGAAAATATACATAATTTAGGGTGAAAGTATCTGCACTCCGTTCCAAAATGGCATGTACCCCTCGCCAACATGTTCCTACATTTTCGAGGATGCAGAAAAGTGCATTTTGTTCCTAATTTCCCATATTTGCATATTCCTTGTGCATAGAATTTGCAAATATTTCCAGTTTTTACTTTTTTCAGGCTATTTATACCTGTGCCTGTCTTCTCTACCTCTTTATTTGAGCCATCGCTGTCTTTCGTCCTAATTCCTTTATTTATGCACTCTTCCTGTTTATGCACTGTTTCTCTTATTGTTTATATTACCTGGTTCTGCAATATTGCTGTTGTTTTATACCACAATACCCCTCTTCCTCCACACTACTGCTGTGGTTCTCTAATCTACCTGTTTCTGAGTTTTTGTCGTTATCCAGTGTTTTCTTTTCCCAGTCCACATATATCCCTGGTAGCTTTTCTGTGAATGATAATCTCTGTGACTCAGGAATGTTTTTCATCAGTTTTGTTATGTTTTCCCATATTAACCTATCATCTTTGCAAACCCAGTAAATTCTTTGACTGTTTGTGCATCCTGGAGATAAATCTGCACAGCTCAGGTGAAATCTTATGTCACAGATGCAACACTTGACGCCTACAGTACATCTTTTATAACCGCTGCATTACGTAGGAATGCGGAGGAATTTCTGATGGAGGAGAAGACAGTTGCACAGCGCGATCCGCAGCGCAGCGTGCGGAGCGCCGCGGGGGGCCTATATAAGAAGAGAGGAGGGGACATGCGTTCTTTCTTGCTACAGCCTCGCCCCGCTTCACAAGTCAAAGAAAAAATTTTTGCTACAAACACGCTTCGCTTCGCAAGAAAAAGGAATAACTTAGGACTCTTGTGTTCTTGGGACTTCAAGAAGCCATGAAAACTACGATTGTACCACGATCACAGCCCCACCCTGGTTGAGTTTATCTCAGGGGGCCCTTCAACCTCACAAGCTGAAAAGCTAGGGTCGGTCTACAGTACTCAACTTTCTCCAAGGTAATGTGTTATCTTATGTTCTAAATGTAAAAGCTAGGTTCCTCCCAAGTGTCGGCGTGTGCCCAGCGCTGTTTCCCACGCGGCCTGCAGCCGCTCTAGCCAGGCCAGCTAGGTCATGCCTAGACAGAACATGTTATGCAGCCAACAGTCCCATTGTCTGCTAAGTACGACGAAATTCTTATACAGCCTTGCCCGCGCCGCTAAACTTGCCAGAATTATTGTCTGCCGGTTAAGCCCGAGAATTTTTATTCAGTATCCTCGATGCTGGTTTGCCGGAAATATTGTCCGCCGGTTAAGCCCGGAACCTTTTTACGCAGCTCAACACGCTGCTGGATTGCTAGACATATTGTCCGCTGTTTAAGCCGGAATTCTTATGCAGCCTCCATCGCTGATGGATTGCCAGAATTATTATCTGTCGGTTAAGCCTGGATTTTTTATGCAGCTCACCACGCTGCTGGATTGCCAGACCTATTGTCTGACGGTGAAGCCCGGAAATTTTATGCAGCTCACCACGCTGCTGGATTGACAGACGATTGTCCGACGATTAATACGGAATTCTTATATACCATTGCCCTAGCCGCTAGCTTGCCAGACTTATAGTCTGCCGGTTAAGCCGGGGAATTTTATCTATTCAGTATCCGCCCTCGAGTTACCTGGTTGATACCTGGTTGATGGGGTTCTGGGAGTTCTTCTACTCCCCAAGCCCGGCCCGAGGCCAGGCTCGACTTGTGAGAGTTAGGTCCACCAGGCTGTTGCTTGGAGCGGCCCGCAGGGCCACGTACCCACCACAGCCCGGCTGATCCGGAACTTCTCTTAGAAAATCGTCCAGTTTTCTCTTGAAGATGTCCACGGTTGTTCCGGCAATATTTATTATGCTCGCTGGGAGGACGTTGAACAACCGCGGACCCCTGATGTTTATACAGTGCTCTCTGATTGTGCCTATGGCACCTCTGCTCTTCACAGGGGGGACGAGTTGGATTGGCCAGAAATATTGTCTACGGGTTAGGCATAAAAATTTTAATGCAGCCTCCTTCGCCGCCGGATTTTTTAGATTCTGGCCTGCCGGATAAGCCCAGAATTATTATACAGCCGCCCTAGCTGCCACCCTCGCTATCGGATTGCCAGACCTATGTCTGCAGGT
The DNA here is from genome assembly GCF_040958095.1 of Procambarus clarkii. Classification (NCBI taxonomy): domain Eukaryota; kingdom Metazoa; phylum Arthropoda; class Malacostraca; order Decapoda; family Cambaridae; genus Procambarus; species Procambarus clarkii. The sequence continues at coordinate 10,113,773 of NC_091226.1, forward strand.
TAAGCCCGGAATTATTATGCAGCCGCCTTCGCTATTGGATTGCCAGACCTATGTCTGCCGGTTGAGCCCGGAATTATTATGATTGCCAGACCTATGTCTGCCGGTTGAGCCAGGAATTATTATGATTGCCAGACCTATGTCTGCCGGTTGAGCCCGGAATTATTATGATTGCCAGACCTATGTCTGCCGGTTGAGCCCGGAATTATTATGATTGCCAGACCTATGTCTGCCGGTTGAGCCCAGAATTATTATGATTGCCAGACCTATGTCTGCCGGTTGAGCCCGGAATTATTATGCAGCCGCCCTCGCTGTTGTATTGCCAGACCTATGTCTGCCAGTTAAGCCCGGAATTGTTATGCAGCCGCCCTCGCTATTGGATTGCCAGACCTAATGTCTGCCGGTTAAGCCCGGAATTGTTATGCAGCCGCCCTCACTATTGGATTGCCAGACCTAATGTCTGCCAGTTAAGCCCGGAATTGTTATGCGGCCGCCCTCACTATTGGATTGCCAGACCTATGTCTGCCGGTTGAGCCCGGAATTGTTATGCGGCCGCCCTCACTATTGGATTGCCAGACCTAATGTCTGCCGGTTAAGCCCGGAATTGTTATGCAGCCGCCCTCGCTATTGGATTGCCAGACCTAATGTCTGCCGGTTAAGCCCGGAATTGTTATGCAGCCGCCCTCACTATTGGATTGCCAGATCTATTGTCTGACGGTTAAGCCCGAAAATTATCTTATGAAGCCTCACTGGCTGCTGGTTTGCCTTGGCCGTGGATTGTCCCTGGACGCCGGCTGTACCAGTATGACCGCTGGTGTAGCAGGCAGCCCCACCAACAACGACTTCAGAAGCTGGAGATCATTGCAATGGACTCGGTAACAAAAATTTTATAATTTGCTGCACCAAAAATCTCACGGGACAGACGCAAGGACCCTATTTCAACACACCAGACATGAATATCTCTTTTACATTCCCCCCCAAAAAATTGTTTTATTCAACAGGTGACGACCCTCCGACTGCTGCCGTTCCAGCTGATCTGCAATCAGCAAATTCACGAGGCTGATAAACGAACCACGCATTCGGAGAGTAACTTACTATGGAAACCGCTGTATTGGACCTTATATTTCTTATATTTATTATCATCCTTATATTTATGGAGTCAGTGCCGCACGGACACATGCATGTCACAGTCATGATTTAACTCCCTTCGGACGAGATTAAGCATTTAATCTCCCGCATTAAGATTATAAGCTGAGGTTTTACACATTAAGTGGTTATTCTTTAATCCAATCTTATACTTATCTTACGCTTAACTCTTCTTAATTAAAACTTTAATCGCAATAGGTAAACCAATTTATTTGTCGGCCTGCATACGGAGGACAACCTATGATGGACTTCAATGTAATCGACTCAGTTAATTTTAGACTGTAATGGACGCAGTTCTTTGCGGGCTGTTCGGGACTCAGTTACCACAATTTTAATTTGTTGTGTGTGTCTCTCCGGAGACAAGCAGGTCTCAGTTATGGTTAAAGAACAGTTTTTCCTTATATTCATTTTATCGGGTACTTTTACGTTGATATGTATTTTATTTGGGTCATATAGTTATTATATTGATTACTTCAGAGTATTCTCTTTGTATTATTATGTTGGATTATATTTGAATATAATTAATACCTGCGCACGATCGTTCAAGCCAATCAAATCCCTTCGGGGCAGGATATTGCAGTCTTTCCTTTTGAATTAATGTTAATATTAAGGTTTTACTCTTCAATATAAGTTTTACAGTGGATGGGGTTTTTTCGTGCGGTATTCATTTAGACAACTGGTAACTTAAGTTACTCCCTTCCCCTGACCTTGGGTGCAGGGACGCGTGGGCTTTTTAAGCCACGTTCCCGTTGGTTTACAGCTACGATTAAGTATTAATTTTCCCCTTTCAGCTTTCAAGCCTAAATCTTTCAGGTTAAACGGACTATCCCCACTTAATCTTACAAAATTACACTTTACACACTTATTACTTACTCAAGATACATAATTATAGACCTTAATTTACTAAGGCTTAGGGTCATTCGTTATTAGCTCTTCTATTAATTGTACATGGATTTCTTTATTATTCCTGTTACCTCGGAGGTACTTAGATACTATGTTCTGTATTACTTCGGCTACTCCTTTGTTGGTGACGATACTTCCCTCTTCTAGAAACGCTGTGGCCTCGTGGATCTACAAGTTTGTAAATAACATATGTTGTTACATTTCTCCCACACCCTTTCAATTCGTCCTTCAATAAATTAACTGAAACTTTAAATCACAATACAGTACAACCTCGATTCAACGTACCCCGATTCAACGAATCTCCGGCTAGTTCGCACACTTTTCAGGCCGAATTTACTCACCCGGTTCGACGAAGCGAGGGATGTTCGGATTTGCTTACGATGTCCAGACAGAGTTCACAGACTGGTGGAAAACTTTCCCATTCTATAACAGATTACAATTAATAATTCTCTCATATGACAAGTTGGATCACACAAGTGGATCACACAAGTGGACCACACAAATGGACCACACATGTGGACCACAAGTGGTCCACAAGCTTACGATTTTGGGACAGAGTTCAGAGTGGTGGAAAACTTTCTCATTCTATCACAGATTACAATTAATAATTCCTTCATAAGAAGTTGGATCACACAAGTGAACCATATGAACCAAACACCAGCCAAAATGGTCCACACAAACACCAGCCAAAATGGTCCACACAAACACCAGCCAGTGATCCACACAAGTGAACAACTGAGTTTCCATGATTTTCGTTCACTGATTTGGGGCACACTTATCTTTGTACATTAATTTAAAGGATGAAGCGTGATTACCTAGCTACATGTGGTAAAATCTCCTTATAGACATTTTCTGTGATGAAACAAGATGAGTGAGGGTGGACAGATAAGAGAATACTATACTGTAAACCTCACTTTACAGTGAGGTTTCACTCACTTTCGTCTGTGTGTCGTCATAGTTCAGTGACCCATGACTTTTGAAAGTTTCATATTAATAAATAATTTCTAAAACCAGTGTTTAAATAGCTTTTTATTATCCTAATTAAACTAAACTAAATAAAACCGAAAATATGCTGTAACATGATAGACATCTGCTCTTTGAGAAATTACTGTATGTTATTGGAACAACTCTAGCGTGAGTGGACGGGTCTAATCCCTGTACACACACCATGCTTGTTTCATCCCGCCCTCCCTCTCTCCCCCTCTCTCTCTCTCTCTCTCTCTCTCTCTCTCTCTCTCTCTCTCTCTCTCTCTCTCTCTCTCTCTCTCTCTCTCTCTCTCTCTCTCTCTCTCTCCATCCATCCCCTCCCTCCCTCCATCCATCCCCTTTCTCTCTCCATCCATCCATCCATCCCCTCCCTCCCTCCATCCATCCATCCATCCCCTCCCTCCCTCCATCCATCCATCCATCCATCCCCCTCCCTCCCTCCATTCATCCATCCCCTCCCTCCATCCATCCATCCAATCCCTCCATCCATCCATCCCCTCCCTCCATCCATCCATCCATCCCCTCCCTTCATCCATCCATCCATCCCCTCCATCCATCCATCCATCCCCTCCCTCCATCCATCCATCCATCCATCCATCCATCCATCCATCCATCCATCCCCTCCCTCCATCCATCCATCCATCCATCCCCCTCCCTCCCTCCATCCATCCATCCCCCTCCATCCATCCATCCCCCTCCCTCCCTCCATCCATCCATCCATCCCCCTCCCTCCCTCCATCCATCCATCCCCCTCCCTCCCTCCATCCATCCATCCATCCCCTCCCTCCATCCATCCATCCATCCCCTCCCTCCATCCATCCATCCATCCCCCTCCCTCCCTCCCTCCCTCCATCCATCCATCCATCCTCTCCCTCCATCCATCCATCCATCCATCCATCCATCGCCTCCCTCCATCCATCCATCTATCCCATCCATCCATCCATCCCCCTCCTTCCCTCCATCCATCCATCCATCCCCTCCATCCATCCATCCATCCATCCATCCCCTCCATCCATCCCCTCCCTCCATCCATCCATCCATCCCATCCATCCATCCCCTCCCTCCATCCATCCATCCATCCCCTCCCTCCATCCATCCCCTCCCTCCATCCATCCATCCCCTCCCTCCATCCATCCATCCCCTCCATCCATCCCCTCCCTCCCTCCATCCATCCATCCATCCCCTCCCTCCATCCATCCATCTATCCGTCCCCTCCTTCCATCCATCCATCCCCTCCCTCCATCCATCCCCTCCCTCCCACCATCCATCCATCCCCTCCCTCCATCCATCCATCCCCTCCCTCCCTCCATCCATCCATCCCCTCCCTCCCTCCCTCCCTCCATCCATCCATCCCCTCCCTCCATCCATCCATCCATCCCCTCCCTCCATCCATCCATCCCCTCCCTCCATCCATCCATCCATCCCCTCCCTCCATCCATCCATCCCCTCCCTCCATCCATCCATCCATCCCCTCCCTCCATCCATCCCCCCCTCCTTCCATCCATCCATCCCCTCCCTCCATCCATCCATCCATCCCCTTTCTCCCTCCATCCATCCAGAATTGAAGAAACAAATCAAGTTAAAAAAAAAGTTAACTGGGTCAGAGTTAGGGTTATCAGCGAGTCGGTCCCTTCACCACCACCGACACACCTCCCCCCCCACCCACCCCTACAGCCCACACACACACACACACACCCTCAAATCATCCATCCTTCCATCCCTCCCTCCATCCTACCATCAATCCATCTCCATCCTCTCCTTCCCTGCCTCCCTCCCAAGCTCTGCCTGCCTCCCTCCGTGCCTGTCTCCCTCCGTGCCTGCCTCCCTCCCTGCCTCTCCCTCACAAGCTCTGCCTGCCCACCTCCCTCCCAACCTCCCACTGATTTGTGGCAGACGTATCTTTGTAAATTAATTTAAAGGCTGAAGCGTGATTAGCTAGCTACATGTCGTAAAATCTCCTTACAGACATTTTCTGTGATAAAACAAGGTGAGTGAGGGTGGACAGATAAGGGAATACTGTTCTGTAAACCTCACTTGGTTTTCCTTCGTCTGTGTCGTTATAGTTCAGTGACCCATGACTTTGAAAGTTTCAGACTAATAAATTATTTCTAAAACCAATGCTTTAATAGCTTTTTATTATCCTACTTAAACTAAACTAAATAAAACCGAAAATATACTGTAATATGATAGACATCTGCTATTTGAGAAATTATTTGTTATTGGAACAACTCCAGCGTGAGCAAGTGGACGGGTCTAATCCCTGTACACACACCATGCGTTTCTCGTTTCAATTCGTCGCCACAGTTCAGTGACTACGGCTTCGAAATAATAAAATTAATAAATCATTTAATCAATGGTCATTTAACAGATGATGAGATTATACAAAATGTTACTGGCACTGTTGACGACGACGGAAAGGAAGATGAGGATGAGAATGATAGCAGTTTACAATCTGCTACGTGTGCTAACGCATTGTTCTATGTTGAAAAACTCCTTGATATTGTTTCACAAACTGACAATCCAGAGCTACCAGGCTTTTATCAACACCTAAGGACGATGAAAGATATTTGTCTCAAGGACATGACACAAAGAAGGAAACAAATGAAAATGAGTCAATATTTTTCACGAACTAGCAGCAAATCAACCAGCACAGCCGTACCCAGCACCAGCACAGCTGTACTCAGCACCAGCACAGCCGTTCCCAGCACCAGCACAGCTGTACCCAGCACCAGCACAGCCGTTCCCAGCACCAGCACAGCCGTACCCAGCAATAGCACAGCTGTACCCAGCACCAGCACAGCCGTACCCAGCACCAGCACAGCCGTTCCCAGCACCAGCACAGCCGTACCCAGCAATAGCACAGCCGTACCCAGCACCAGCACAGCCGTACCCAGCACCAGCACAGCCGTACCCAGCACCAGCACAGCCGTACCCAGCACCAGCACAGCCGTACCCAGCACCAGCACAGCCATACCCAGCACCAGCACAAAAGCAGCTGAAGCCAACACAGCAGCAGCGAGCACCAGCAAAGCTGATGCAAACATCTAAAAACATCGTGTGTGAAGTGAACAATTAGAATAAGTGTTAAATTTAAGTGTGTACATAGTGTTAAAATTAAAGTTGCAATAATTCTAATGTACAATAGTTTTCAAGAACTGTATTGTAATACTCAACATACAGCATAACCACTTTTAATAATACAGTGCTAACGGCTTAATGCACTGCAGTACCTATTTACTGTAGAGCATTCACAATTTCACAAAACTTCAAGATGGACATAACTCCAACAATAAGGTAAATACATGAATTACAGTATTTTTAGTAGAGTAGTAAAATATAGGTTCAGTAAGTAATATGATACAATGCATTTTTATTGTGTACAAGAAAAAAAAAAAGACACTGACACAAACGCTTCTTGAAGGTCACCTCTTGCAACGAATCCAACGCTCCAACGAACTGGGGGTGGTCCCATATAGTACGTTGAATCGAGGTTGTACTGTAGTTAAATATTTAAGCTGCTTAATTTAACTGGTACTTAACTTTTCTCAGTCTCGTGCGTTTCATTTAGTGGGTACCTTACGTTAATCCTTCTTCAGTCCTCGGTAGCATTGGCGCGTGAGATCATTATGGCACGTCCCAATAGGATTTCAGTTAAAGTCAAGTCTATTATACTCTTTAAGAATTTAAGCTAAAAAACTTACAGGTCAAGCGGTCTACACTCTTTTAATTCTTTTTTTTTTCTCTTCACTGACTTATCTCATTCACGCAGTTACTTATCAAACGTTATTTTCTGTTTCTGCGAAGTAGGGAAGTTTTTTATATATTTTTTAGTGCTTCCCTTTAGGTAATTCTGTAGTTGCATGTTTTTCTTTACTTAGGAATTTTCGGCCAGTCAAGTGCGGAAATTTTTATTGTCGGTCGCTGGGTCTCACGTTACAAATTTCATCCTGTACTTCTTTAAGGCATTTAATTCTTGCTAATTTTCCCTTCACATATTCATTAACTTATTCACGCTACATATTTATATACAGTAATTATTTAAGGATTATGGTCATTCGTTATTTGTACTTCTATTATATGTTACATCGATTATATTATTATCCCTGTTATCACTGGGGTAATTAGGTATTCTGTTCTGGAAATCTGAAACCCCCTTTTGTTTGCTGATGGTATTTCCCTCATCCTGTAACGCTGTGGTCTTGAGGCTTTCCAAGTTTGTAAATACTACGCGCTGCCACATATTCTCACAACCCCAATCATTCTTACCCTTACCTATTTTATTAAAACTTTAATCACAATAGTTAATTAATCACGCTGCTTTTTCTCTCAGTTTGGGATGTGTTCTTATTGGATTTGTTATCACTGATTAACGATAAACCTTAAACATTGCTGCTTCCCCTTTTAGTCATTATTTCGTCGTCACACCTTGGCCTACCCTACCGTAATTAAATACTGTTCACAATCGCGCCTTCCTTTTAATTAATCGGTCACTGGTTTTCCGGAACATATTTAAAAAACTATAATTATGAAGGTTTTCTAAGTTTATATTTGTTACTTTTATCTATACAAATGATATTGAGAATTACTATTACTGACATTCTAAAGTACTTAATTGTTGTTGTTAAAAGTTCGCTGCCTGGAACGGGGGGTTCCGGGCATCACGGGCTATGGTGAGCCGTAGATGAAAAGTACTTAGTTATGTTAACGACTTTTAATATTCATTAATCCGCTTACTTGTAGCAGTCTGGGACGCTTATTCTATCAATTATTAATTTGTTTCTATCCACAGACTGTTGGGGATAGTCTTTATGGTATTCTTATACAGCCCATTTGTGGTTAGAATTAGTGGCTCGGTTGTTGGTTGGTTGTTAAGGATTAAGCCACTCAAGGGGTGGCACGGGCATGCTTCGCCAGAAAAATCGTATGACATTATACAGCTCATTTTATTCTGACTAACGACCAGTTCGAAAAATGTGGTCGACAGCCCGCATTGACGCAATATCAAGCTTGATGAGGTGCCCCCTTGGCATTTTTGGGGGTGTGGGTTGTTCTCACAATTTCACGCATTAATTGCAGTATATTACACGTTCATGCGAATTTAATGACGTTCTATAGTACATGTCTTCACATGCTTGGAACAGTGGAAGGTCCCATCCTCGGCTACGTTTCGTGGTAATTGGTCTACAATTTTAACAAACCATGTTATCGAACCAGTTTTTAATTTCCTACACTGTACATGTTAAAGGGAATTTATTTACGTCTATAGTATGACGCAACATACAGAATTGCTTATTCTAACTAAGGCACAAATTCGGTGCAAGATTAACGGAAGAACAACTCCAGGCGTCTTGTTACTAATGCTTTATTAATATTGCCCAGTGTCCTATTCGCCTAATTTACGACCGAGCATGCATCGCTCCTTTGGTTTTAACCATCTTACTAATTGCAATTCCCAGTTCCCTCACGCATTACCTTCGCAATCCTGACATCATCCGCTTGTGACTAGTAATCCTTTTTCAGCATTACCTAGCCACAAAACTTCACATTTATCAGCATTAAACTGCATCAGACAAGCTTTTGCCATCACAAATACTATTTAGCTCAACTTGATGTGTTAGTGAATCTTCTACCATGTTGTTTTCAACTTGTTGCAAGGAGCACTGTTCGTTTGGTTTTGTAGCGTTTTAATTCCCCCCCCCTGCTTTACCACACTGTCCTACTTATGCCACATGTCCACCCCTGCCAACTCTTACTGCCGTAATATTTACAGAACGACTACAGACCATCGGGGAACACCTAATGGACGGGGAACATTGGTTTGCCACCGAAGAACACTCTCGATGGACTGCACGGATGGGTGAATGAAGGAACTACTCAGCTGCACTGGGGCCAGCCTCGCAAGGCTAGCCTCCGCATGGGCGGGATACAGCGACGACGACGCCCACGAGGACGACCTGGCGTGGCGCGAAGCACGCACGAGAACGACTACAGACCATCGGGGAACACCTCATGGATGGAGAGCATAGGATCGCGCACGATGAACACTCCCGACGGACTGCTCGGATTGGCACACGCAGGACCTACTCACCCGCCCTGGGGTCAACCTCACTGGGCTAGTCTCTGCAAGGGCGGGATACAGCAATGACGACGACACGAGGATGTCCTGGCACGGCGGGGCATAGCACGCGAGGAAGGCACGAGGTAATACGCCCACTACACGCGGACATCAAGACGGCCGCCTTGTATACCCATGCACCAGAAGGGGCTCCATTGGACACTTCCAGGACGCTGCTTACCTAGCAGCATTTAACAGCCATGTACGCCCGACTCTGTACGTTTTTTCAGTCCTGACTTTTTTTAACGGCAGAGGTAACGGGTGTACGGGCACGGATGTGAACGCAGACAAGGAAAAACTCAATGACACCACGCGACGCAGAACTTGCGGCTACGCCATTCCTGGTGGCACGGCCCCCAACGTCAGATGAGAAGACAACGCCCCTACACGCTGATGCTCCTTACGCGGCCAGCGCCCGCCCAATGGACGGGCCACGCAGCTGTCACTTGACGGGCATGAACAGGAAACAATTAAGGACGTCGGACGGTGGAGGAGTGACGTTTTTTCACTATTACGCCAGGCAAGAGGTCTTCATGCTTCCACATTGAAAACATTACGCGGCCAGCAGGCACTCGCCCCTTCAGGGGGGGGGGGGAGGGGGGGTCCGGCCAGCTGGCTCTGCGAGTGGGGGTGCAGCACCGGCCCCTAAGTATTACGCTGTCCGCAGCTACTTACTCTCACTTGTAAGAGTATTGTTAAATTTGTCCTATAGGTGTATTCTACAGATACTAGTAATTTACCATTTCACATTATTCACATTTTAGCAGTCTCCGTGGTGTAGTGGTAAGACACTCGCCTGGTGTTCCGCGAGCGCTATGTCATGGGTTCGTATCCTGGCCGGGGAGGATTTACTGGGCGCAATTCCTTAACTGTAGCCTCTGTTTAACGCAACAGTAAAATGTGTACTTGGATGAAAAAACGATTCTTCGTGGCAGGGGATCGTATTCCAGGGACCATAGGTTTAAGGACTTGCCCGAAACGCTACGCGTACTAGTGGCTGTACAAGAATGTAACAACTCTTGTATATATCTCAAAAAAAAAAAAAAAAAAAAAAAAAAAAAAAAAAAAAAAAAAAAAAAAAAAAAAAAATTATGTCTGGGATTGGCGCATTATTTCTGTCATGTGTTAGGCCACTATATGATACTCTATAAGCCCTGATTCTACTTGAAAATTATGTAAACGTTTGCCTTACTTGTACCAATAGTTAATAAGGATTCCGCGTTCTGCAGACCATGTTCTATTTAGTTACCGGATATAAGCATATGTATTAATGTTATTAAGTCATTGTAGTCAAGTTATACATGTATTTATGCTGTTGAAAAATTATACAAGTTATCCTGTTCATTAACCCTTAACATGCTCGGGGTCTAATATCCTGCCATCCGCACAGGCGCATGTGATTTTGAAAAAAAAAAAAATTTTTTTTTTTGCTAATCTGTTAAGTTCTGTTCACTGATCACGGGAAAAATTAAAAAAAAATTCTATTGTACTTACTTTTGTTGCAATAGAGCCGAGAAGCTCTGTGATGACGTCACAATCTGCATGTTCGCTCATGCAGTACACGCCCGGGAGGTGTTGCGCGCGGTCCTCAAACAGCCAGAGTTGCTGGTTGATACCTGGTTGATACCTGGTTGATGGGGTTCTGGGAGTTCTTCTACTCCCCAAGCCCGGCCCGAGGCCAGGCTCGACTTGTGAGAGTTTGGTCCACCAGGCTGTTGCTTGGAGCGGCCCGCAGGGCCACGTACCCACCACAGCCCGGCTGATCCGGAACTTCTCTTAGAAAACCGTCCAGTTTTCTCTTGAAGATGTCCACGGTTGTTCCGGCAATATTTCTTATGCTCGCTGGGAGGACGTTGAACAACCGCGGACCCCTGATGTTTATACAGTGCTCTCTGATTGTGCCTATGGCACCTCTGCTCTTCACAGGTTCAATCTTGCATTTTCTTCCATATCGTTCACTCCAGTACGTTGTTATTTTACTGTGTAGATTTGGGACCTGACCCTCCAGTATTTTCCAGGTGTATATTATTTGGTATCTCTCTCGTCTCCTTTCTAGAGAGTACATTTGGAGAGCTTTGAGACGATCCCAATAATTTAGGTGTTTTATCTCGTCTATGCGTGCCGTATATGTTCTCTGTATTCCCTCTATTTCAGCAATCTCTCCTGCTCTGAAGGGGGAAGTGAGTACTGAGCAGTACTCGAGACGGGACAGCACAAGTGACTTGAAGAGTACAACCATTGTGATGGGATCCCTGGATTTGAAAGTTCTCGTAATCCATCCGATCATTTTTCTGGCTGACGCGATATTTGCTTGGTTATGCTCCCTAAACGTTAGATCGTCGGACATCATTATTCCTAAATCCTTGACATGCTGTTTTCCTACTATGGGAAGATTCGATTGTGTTTTGTACCCTGTATTATGTTTCAGATCCTCATTTTTGCCGTACCTGAGTACCTGAAATTTATCACTGTTAAACATCATGTTATTTTCTGCTGCCCAATCAAAAACTTTGTTGACATCTGCTTGTAGTTTTTCAATGTCTTCAGCAGAGGTAATTTTCATGCTGATTTTTGTGTCATCTGCAAAGGACGACACGAAGCTGTGGCGTGTATTTTTGTCTATATCAGATATGAGAATAAGGAACAGTAGCGGTGCAAGGACTGTACCTTGAGGTACAGAGCTTTTAACATCGCTTGGACTCGATTTTATCTGATTGACTGTTACTCTTTGTGTTCTGTTCGACAGGAAATTGAGTATCCAGCGTCCTACTTTTCCAGTTATTCCCATTGACCTCATTTTGTGAGCTATCACCCCATGGTCACATTTGTCGAACGCCTTTGCAAAGTCTGTGTATACAACATCTGCATTTTGCTTTTCTTCTAGGGCTTCTGTGATTTTGTCATAGTGGTTGAGTAACTGTGACAGACAGGATCTTCCCGCTCTAAATCCATGTTGTCCTGGATTGTGCAATTCATTGTTTTCCATAAAACTAGAAATTTGATTCCTAATCACTCTTTCAAACACTTTTATTATGTGTGATGTTAGTGCAACTGGCCTATAATTTTTTGCCAAGGCTTTACTCCCCCCCTTGTGCAACGGAGCTATATCTGCAGATTTAAGTGCTGCTGGTATCTCCCCTGTATCCAGGCTCTTTCTCCATATTACGCTGAGTGCTCTCGCTACTGGTACTTTACATTTCTTTATGAATATTGAATTCCATGAGTCAGGCCCAGGAGCTGAGTGCATAGGCATATTATCAATTTCTCTTTCAAAGTCTTCCGAGTTTTTGGCAATATCCGTTATATTATCTGCAGCTTGAATGTCATTCATAAAGAAGCTGTCTTTGCCACAAATATATTTTCGCGCTATTTATTTACAATGTCTAAGCGCATGTTATCTAATTTTTTTTCACTAATTGTGTTTCAAATACTGTTTGAACATATTTTGTATCAATAATTGTTGCATATTTGAGTATACACAGGCGCACACAAATGTTTTCAATTACGGCAATATAATATGTCATTACAGTCTATTATATTGTATGTTCTGCTTATATTTGTATATATTTACACACACGCACACGCTATCTGCTTATATGTTTACATATTTACACACTCGCACACGCTATACACACTTTGAAGCACACTTAGAAGATTTCTAGACTGTGGTAGTCATTGAAGCAGTCGACAGCACATAATGGGATACCACACGTTTCACACCATGTTTGCACAAGCTTCCGTTTCTTGTCTCTACGTGTCGTTGTTTTACACACCAAGCAATCACGTTGGGCTATTGCACGCTTCACACCAGGTGGCAAATACTTAAGTTTGTGTGCTAGGAAGCCTTCAGTGTGAGCGAGGCGTGGAGTACCAGCATGCTGCAACAGTGGGTTTATGATGGGCCGCTGAATACCTGGGACATCTTTTGCAAACTTTCCTAATAACTGTATTGCAGCATCAAATACAAAGTCACGGAAAGTGGGCTTACGTCCAGTTCTCACAAGGTACATGTTGAAACAGTTCAGCATGCTCATGTCCACAAGATGGAAGAACACTTTTTTCGTCCACCTACATGTCTTCCGCACACACTCTGCAGTGCCAATCATCATGTCTGATTTATCAATCAACCGCATGTTGATATTATAGTCTAAAACACAGTCTGGCTTATATACGGGTGCGTTTGTTTTATGGCTCACTTTCCCACTGTTCACCATTGTTCCATCATGAATTGTTGTCAACAAGTTCACCTCTCTTTTGTCTTTCCACCGAACTGACAGAATGTTATCACTTTTCCTTCTCTGACACTCACTAACTGCAATGTCGTTGTCAAACACAGGCATTTCCCTTCGTTGTGGCTTTACTGTACCAACCAATCCGGTTCTATTTTCTAGCAAGAACCGAGCTAGCAAGGGACTTGTATAGTAATTATCTGTGTATAAAATGTGTCCCTTGTTCATCCACGGAGCCATGATGGTCTTCACTACACTCCCCGAGAATCCATGTTCGTCGTTACCGGGAATGTCTACATCACTAGCCGAGTACAGAATCATGTGTAACACGTATCCTGTCTCACAATCACAAAGAACAAAAAATTTCAGGCCAAATCGGTTTCGTTTTGAGGGAATGTACTGTTTGAATGGAACACGTCCCTTGAAAAGTATGAGAGATTCATCAACCACCAGCTTCTGTGCTGGTACGTAAAAATCTCTGAATTTTCCAATAACATCGTTCATGTAGTGCCTCACTCACCACAGTCTATCATCAGGTGTTCGGTCCTGAACACTTCCAAAATGTAGACACCTGAGGAGTATCTGAAACCTGTCTCGTGACATATATTTCCCGAATAAAGGTGTTGGTATTGTCTTGTCCTTGCTCCAATAGTCATTTATTGCATGTTTGTGACAGTGCTTCATCAACAAACAGAGTGCCAAAAACACATACATTTCCGCCACTGTGGTATTTTTCCAACGCTGCAGTCGTGAAAATTCTGTGATTTCCCTCTCAATCAGGTAAGCAGCATGCAGGTTCGTTTGGTGTACAATGTATTCCATGAGTGGTTCATCATAGAATGCTGTAAAATATTCCATCTCAGCCATGTCCTCACCTTGATTAGGGAAAAGGTTTGTAATCCCTACATCTTTATCGTCAAAGTGAGGAATATTAGGAATAAAATCGTCACCATCACTCCACTCAAGTATACCAGGCGTCCTGCGAGATGCAGAGGAAAGACGGCGAGGAAGCGATGCATACCGGCGACCAGGAGCTGAATACCGTCTGCGAGAAGCACGGCGGCTACGTGCACGTGAGGTGGGTGCACGTGAGGTGGGTGCACGTGAAGACGAGGGTCTTGGTCCCTCATGTGGTGCCATGCGGTGGCGCTTGGCCGGGCGAGATGCTGCTGACGCGACAATTTCTCGCCCAGTTACACCACTGGTACCAGCCACAGGCTCAATAAAACTTTGATCTGAGTCACTAAACCCAGAAAAGGAGTCACCTCCCTCTGACTCGTCACCCTCAAACAGAAAATATCCACAGGAACTGTGAGGTCGTGGTAGAATTGGGGTAGAAACTGGGCGAGGAGGCATCGGTGAGCGTATAGGCCTCGCCATGGCATGGCGGTCATTCTCACTTTCACTGCTGCTGCTACTATCACCCGACAACTGTGTATAATCCTCATCGTTGTCCGAATCGTCAAACACACTTTCTTCACCTTCAGAGAATAATTCGTGGGCTATTTGCTCTGGGGTGAGGGACTGAGTGGTGCGTGCCCGTGAGGCGTTTGACCGTGCGCTCGCCATGGTGACTCTCGCTAAACTGAGGCCTCCCATGCCTTCGGATCGTGAGCGGGATTTTTTTTTCAAACTGGCCGCTGTTTACTAGAGCCCCTGGGCAGCGTATGGGACCCCCAGCTACACCGCGGGCCATTCAAATCGTGCGCGGTACCCATACACTTCATATGAAGTGAAGCGCAGTTGACTGGTAAAACGATTTACACTTCATATGAAGTGATGCGCACTTTAAGGGTTAACATGGTCTGAAAAAATTTATTTATTTGTTTCTACTAAAAAATTAAATAAAATAGGTCCCAATGCTGTCGGTGTCTCATTCCTCCGTTATCAGAAAAAATACTTCCAAACACTTGCCACACACCTCCATTGTCTGATGTATTGTATTTGTGCGTCACTGTATGGATCACTTGTTGACTTCAGTAATTTTACTATTTATAATATTATATGTATATATTTATAATATTATATGTATATCGTATATTTGTAACATATGTGACTTTGTTCAAACTTTATGGCAAGAACTTAGCGTAGGGTAGCAAAGATGGTCCCCGTGGTGTACAGTTGACCCCTTGTTGTCCCAGGATGAATGCCACCAGTTTCCAGTTACTCGATTTATAACAGTGATTTATTATTTGATGGTATTATTACAAGGAATTTTTTGCCTAATTTCCGGCTTGCAATGGTACTCACTCACTCTATTACTAATTCGTAGATCCACATTTCCATATTACATTATATATTGTCCGTATATTATCACTGAGGGATGTACCATACCCAGGGTAGGCCTCATGGCTGGTGTAAACACAGCCTAGCTGATGCTGTCTCTTGTCACTATTCTATATTTCTAATATTCTATGTACGATTCTCTTACACTTCCAACTTATATGTGTTGTGTTACCCATTCCACTTCCCTGTTCCACGTATCACTATTCACTTTATTTCATATATCAACTAAACGCATGTACACAAAGAGCCTCGTGGCACTGGCTCACACGTGGTCCCACGTTTATTCTCTATTTAACACAAAGTTCCATTGTTAATGACTGTATTCAACTTTCCAACGGGACACTATGCACTTTGTTATGTCTGTAATCAGTAATCCATGGCTGTCTGTAGTCCTAAGAAATCCCAGTAAATGTCACGATTTTAATGGAGCGCGCACAAACATCTGGCCCCCCTCCCTCAACACTCGACACCTTGTCCCAGTGATAAGCACTCCATCGCACGCCCCTCCACGTGACAAGCACGCCCCCTCATACATCGTGCTGCACCTCATACATCGTATCACACCTCATACATCGTGATGCACCTCATACATGGTGATGCACCTCATACATAGGTGTTGCACCTCATACATTGTGCTGCACCTCATACATACCTCACCTCATATATCGTGCTGCACCTCATACATGGTACTGCACCTCATATATGGTACTGCATTTCATACATCGTGCTGCACCTCATACATCGTGCTGCACCTCATACATTGTGCTGGATCTCATACATTGTGCTGCACCTCATACATTGCATTGCACCTCATACATCGTCCTGCACCTCATACATCGTGCTGCACCTCATACATTGTGCTGCACCTCATATATCATACCACATCTCTAACATTGTGCTGCACTTCATACATCATGCTGCACCTCATACATCATGCTGCACCTCCTACATCGTGCTGCACCTCATACATCGTGCTGCACCTCATACATCATGCTGCACCTCATACATCATGCTGCACCTCATACATCGTGCTGCACCTCATACACCGTGCAGCACCTCATACATCGGGCCGCACCTCATACATCGTGCTGTATCTCATACATCGTACTGCACCTCATACATCGCACTGCACCTCATACATCGGGCCGCACCTCATACATCGTGCTGCACCTAATACATTGTGCTGCACCTAATACATTGAGCTGCACCTCATACATCGTACTGTACCTCATATAGCGTGCTGCATCTCATACATTGTGCTGCACCTCATACATCGTGCTGTATCTCATACATCGTACTGCACCTCATACATCGTGCTGCACCTCATACATCGTGCTGCACCTCATACATCGTGCTGCACCTCATACATCGTGCTGCACCTCATACATCGTGCTGCACCTCATACATCGTGCTGCACCTCATACATCATGCTGCACCTCATACATCATGCTGCACCTCATACATCGTGCTGCACCTCATACATCACACCACACATCATACATTATGCTGTACCTCACATAGCATACTGCACCTCGTACATTGTGCTGCATGTCATACACCGTGCAGCACCTCATACATCGGGCCGCACCTCATACATCGTGCTGCACCTAATACATTGTGCTGCATCTAATACATTGAGCTACACCTTATACATCGTACTGTACCTCATATAGCGTGCTGCACCTCATACATCGTGCTGCACCCCATACATCGCACTGCACCTCATACATCGTACCGCACCTTATACATCACATAACACCACATACATCGTGCTGCACCTCATACATCGTGCCACACCTTATATATCATGCTGTACCTCATACATCATGCTGCACCTCATATATCATACCACACCTCATACATCGTGCTGCACCTCATACATCGTACTGCACCTCATACATTGTGCTGCACCTCATACATTGTGATTCACCTCATACATCATACTGAACCTCATACATTGTGCTGCACCTCATACATCGTATCACACCTCATACATTGTGATTCACCTCATACATCGTGATGCACCTCATACATCGTGCTGCACCTCATACATCGTGCTGCACCTCATACATCATACTGCATTTCATACATCGTGCTGCACCTCATACATCATACCACACCTCATACATTGTGATTCACCTCATACATCATACTGAACCTCATACATCGTGCTGCATCTCATACATCGTACTGCACCTCATACATCATGCTGCACCTCATACATCATACCACACTTCATACATTGTGATTCACCTCATACATCATACTGAACCTCATACATCGTGCTGCATCTCATACATCGTACTGCACTTCATACATCGTGCAGCACCTAATACATTGTGCTGCACCTCATACATCATACCACACCTCATACATCATGCTGCACCTCATACATCATACCACGCCTCATACATCACGCTGCACCTCATACATCACGCTGCACCTCATACATCGTACTGCACCTCATACATCGTGCTACACCTCAGACATTGTACTGCACCTCATACATCGTGCCGCATCTCATACATCGTGAAGCACCTCATACATCGTGCTACACCTCAGACATTGTACTGCACCTCATACATCGTGCTGCACTTCATACATCATGCTGCACCTCATACATCGTGCTGCACCTCATACATCGTGCTGCAACCCATACATCGTGCTGCACCTCATACATCGTGCTGCACCTCATACATCGTGCTGCACTTCATACATCGTGCTGCACTTCATACATCGTGCTGCACTTCATACATCGTGCTGCACCTCATACATCGTGCTGCACCTCATACATCGTGCTGCACCTCATACATCATGCTGCACCTCATACATCATGCTGCACCTCATACATCGTGCTGCACCTCATACATCATGCTGCACCTCATACATCATGCCGCACCTCATACATCGTGCTGCACCTAATACATTGTGCTGCACCTAATACATTGAGCTGCACCTCATACATCGTACTGTACCTCATATAGCGTGCTGCATCTCATATATTGTGCTGCACCTCATACATCGTGCTGCATCTCATACATCGTGCTGCACCTCATACATCGCACAGCACCTCATACATCACATAACACCTCATACACCGTGCAGCACCTCATACATCGGGCCGCACCTCATACATCGTGCTGCACCTAATACATTGTGCTGCATCTAATACATTGAGCTACACCTTATACATCGTACTGTACCTCATATAGCGTGCTGCACCTCATACATCGTGCTGCACCTCATACATCGTGCTGCACCTCATACATCATACGGCACCTCATACATTGTGCTGCACCTCATACATTGTGATTCACCTCATACATCATACTGAACCTCATACATCGTGCTGCACCTCATACATCGTATCACACCTCATACATTGTGATTCACCTCATACATCGTGATGCACCTCATACATCGTGCTGCACCTCATACATCGTGCTGCACCTCATACATCGTACTGCACCTCATACATCGTGCTGCACCTCATACATCATACCACACCTCATACATTGTGATTCACCTCATACATCATACTGAACCTCATACATTGTGCTGCATCTCATACATCGTACTGTACCTCATACATCATGCTGCACCTCATACATCATACCACACCTCATACATTGTGATTCACCTCATACATAATACTGAACCTCATACATCGTGCTGCATCTCATACATCGTACTGCACCTCATACATCGTGCTGCATCTCATACATCGTACTGCACCTAATACATCATGCTGCACCTCATACATCATACCACACCTCATACATCATGCTGCACCTCATACATCATACCACGCCTCATACATCACGCTGCACCTCATACCTCACGCTGCACCTCATACATCGTACTGCACCTCATACATCGTGCTACACCTCAGACATTGTACTGCACCTCATACATCGTGCCGCATCTCATACATCGTGCTGCACCTCATACATCGTGCTGCACCTCATACATCGTGCTGCACCTCATACATTGTGCTGCACCTCATACATCGTGCTGCACCTCATACATCATGCTGCACCTCATACATCGTGCTGCACCTCATACATCACACCACACATCATACATCATGCTGTACCTCACATAGCATACTGCACCTCGTACATTGTGCTGCATGTCATACACCGTGCAGCACCTCATACATCGGGCCGCACCTCATACATCGTGCTGCACCTCATTGTGCTGCATCTAATACATTGAGCAGCACCTCATACATCGTACTGTACCTCATATAGCCTGCTGCACCTCATACATCGTGCTGCATCTCATACATCGTGCTGCATCTCATACATCGCACTGCACCTCATACATCGTACCGCACCTTATACATCACATAACACCACATACATCGTGCTGCACCTCATACATCGTGCCACACCTTATATATCATGCTGTACCTCATACATCATGCTGCACCTCATACATCATACCACACCTCATACATCGTGCTGCACCTCATACATCGTACTGCACCTCATACATTGTGCTGCACCTCATACATTGTGATTCACCTCATACATCATACTGAACCTCATACATCGTGCTGCACCTCATACATCGTATCACACCTCATACATTGTGATTCACCTCATACATCGTGATACACCTCATACATCGTGTTGTACCTCATACATCGTGCTGCACCTCATACATCGTACTGCACCTCATACATCGTGCTGCACCTCATACATCATACCACACCTCATACATTGTGAATCACCTCATACATCATACTGAACCTCATACATCGTGCTGCATCTTATACATCGTACTGCACCTCATACATCATGCTGCACCTCATACATCATAGCACACCCCATACATTGTGATTCACCTCATACATCATACTGAACCTCATACATCGTGCTGCATCTCATACATCGTACTGCACCTCATACATTGTGCTGCACCTAATACATTGTGCTGCACCTAATACATTGAGCTGCACCTCATACATCGTACTGTACCTCATATAGCGTGCTGCATCTCATACATTATGCTGCACCTCATACATCGTGCTGCATCTCAACATCGTGCTGCACCTCATACATCGCACTGCACCTCATACATCGTACCACACCTTATACATCACATAACACCACATACATCGTGCTGCACCTCATACATCGTGCCACACCTTATATATCATGCTGTACCTCATACATCATGCTGCACCTCATACATCATACCACACGTCATACATCGTGCTGCACCTCATACATCGTACTGCACCTCATACATTGTGCTGCACCTCATACATTGTGATTCACCTCATACATCGTGCTGCACCTCATACATCGTATCAAACCTCATACATTGTGATTCACCTCATACATCGTGATGCACCTCATACATCGTGCTGCACCTCATACATCGTGCTGCACCTCACACATCGTACTGCACCTCATACATTGTGCTGCACCTCATACATCATACCACACCTCATACATTGTGATTCACCTCATACATCATACTGAACCTCATACATCGTGCTGCATCTCATACATCGTACTGCACCTCATACATCATGCTGCACCTCATACATTGTGATTCACCTCATACATAATACTGAACCTCATACATCGTGCTGCATCTCATACATCGTACTGCACCTCATACATCGTGCTGCATCTCATACATCGTACTGCACCTCATACATCATGCTGCACCTCATACATTATACCACACCTCATACATCATGCTGCACCTCATACATCATACCACGCCTCATACATCACGCTGCACCTCATACATCATGCTGCACCTCATACATCGTACTGCACCTCATACATCGTGCTACACCTCAGACATTGCACTGCACCTCATACATCGTGCCGCATCTCATACATCATGAAGCACCTCATACATCGTGCTACACCTCAGACATTGTACTGCACCTCATACATCGTGCTGCACTTCATACATCATGCTGCACCTCATACATCGTGCTGCACCTCATACATCGTGCTGCACCTCATACATCGTGCTGCACCTCATACATCGTGCTGCACCTCATACATCGTGCTGCACCTCATACATCATGCTGCACCTCATACATCGTGCTGCACCTCATACATCCCACCACACATCATACATCATGCTGTACATCATATAGCATACTGCACCTCGTACATTGTGCTGCATGTCATACACCGTGCAGCACCTCATACATCGGGCCGCACCTCATACATCGTGCTGCACCTAATACATTGTGCTGCACCTAATACATTGAGCTGCACCTAATACATTGAGCTGCACCTCATACATCGTACTGTACCTCATATAGCGTGCTGCATCTCATACATTATGCTGCACCTCATACATCGTGCTGCATCTCATACATCGTGCTGCACCTCATACATAGCACTGCACCTCATACATCACATAACACCACATACATCGTGCTGCACCTCACACATCGTGCCACACCTTATATATCATGCTGTACCTCATACATCATGCTGCACCTCATACATCATACCACACCTCATACATCGTGCTGCACCTCATACATCGTACTGCACCTCATACATTGTGCTGCACCTCATACATTGTGATTCACCTCATACATCATACTGAACCTCATACATACATCATACAGATATGATAGAGCCCAATAGGCTCAGGAATCTGTACACCTGTTGATTGACGGTTGAGAGGCGGGACCAAAGAGCCAGAGCTCAACCCCCGCAAACACAACTACGTGAGTACAACTAGGTGAGTACATCTTATCACACCTCATACATCTTATCACACCTCATACATTGTGATTCACCTCATACATCGTGATGCACCTCATACATCGTGCTGCACCTCATACATCGTGCTGCACCTCATACATTGTACTGCACCTCATACATCGTGCTGCACCTCATACATCATACCACACCTCATACATTGTGATTCACCTCATACATAATACTGAACCTCATACATCGTGCTGCATCTCATACATCGTACTGCACCTCATACATCGTGCTGCATCTCATACATCGTACTGCACTTAATACATCATGCTGCACCTCATACATCATACCACACCTCATACATCATGCTGCACCTCATACATCGTGCTGCACCTCATACATCGTGCTGCACCTCATACATCGTGCTGCACCTCATACATCGTGCTGCACCTCATACATCACATCACACATCATACATCATGCTGTACCTCACATAGCATACTGCACCTCGTACATTGTGCTGCATGTCATACACCATGCAGCACCTCATACATCGGGCCGCACCTCATACATTGTGCTGCACCTAATACATTGTGCTGCATCTAATACATTGAGTTGCACCTCATACATCGTACTGTACCTCATATAGCGTGCTGCACCTCATACATCGTGCTGCATCTCATACATCGTGCTGCACCTCATACATCGCACTGCACCTCATACATCGTACCGCACCTTATACATCGAATAACACCACATACATCGTGCTGCACCTCATACATCGTGCCACACCTTATATATCATGCTGTACCTCATACATCATGCTGCACCTCATACATCGTGCTGCACCTCATACATCGTACTGCACCTCATACATTGTGCTGCACCTTATACATTGTGATTCACCTCATACATCATACTGAACCTCATACATCGTGCTGCACCTCATACATCGTATCACACCTCATACATTGTGATTCACCTCATACATCGTGATGCACCTCATACATCGTGCTGCACCTCATACATCGTGCTGCACCTCATACATCGTACTGCACCTCATACATCGTGCTGCACCTCATACATCATACCACACCTCATACATTGTGATTCACCTCAAACATCATACTGAACCTCATACATTGTGCTGCATCTCATACATCGTACTGCACCTCATACATCATGCTGCACCTCATACATCATACCACACCTCATACATTGTGATTCACCTCATACATCATACTGAACCTCATACATCGTGCTGCATCTCATACATCGTACTGCACCTCATACATCGTGCTGCACCTAATACATTGTGCTGCACCTAATACATTGAGCTGCACCTCATACATCGTACTGTACCTCATATAGCGTCCTGCATCTCATACATTGTGCTGCACCTCACACATCGTGCTGCATCTCAACATCGTGCTGCACGTCATACATCGCACTGCACCTCATACATCGAACCGCACCTTATACATCACATAACACCACATACATCGTGCTGCACCTCATACATCGTGCCACACCTTATATATCATGCTGTACCTCATACATCATGCTGCACCTCATACATCATACCACACCTCATACATCGTGCTGCACCTCATACATTGTGCTGCACCTCATACGATGTGTTTCACCTCATACATCGTGCTGCACCTCATACATCGTATCACACCTCATACATTGTGATTCACCTCATACATCGTGATGCACCTCATACATCGTGCTGCACCTCATACATCGTGCTGCACCTCATACATCGTGCTGCACCTCATACATCGTACTGCACCTCATACATTGTGCTGCACCTCATACATCATACCACACCTCATACATTGTGATTCACCTCATACATCATACTGAACCTCATACATCGTGCTGCATTTCATGCATCGTACTGCACCTCATACATCATGCTGCACCTCATACATCATACCACACCTCATACATTGTGATTCACCTCATACATAATACTGAACCTCATACATCGTGCTGCATCTCATACATCGTACTGCACCTCATACATCGTGCTGCATCTCATACATCGTGGAGGACCTCATACATCGTGCTACACCTCATACATCGTGCTGCACCTCATACATCGTCCTGCACCTCATACATCGTGCTGCACCTCATACATCGTGCTGCACCTCATACATCGTGCTGCACCTCATACATCGTGCTGCACCTCATACATCGTCCTGCACCTCATACATCGTGCTGCACCTCATACATCGTGCTGCACCTCATACATCGTGCTGCACCTCATACATCGTGCTGCACCTCATACATCGTGCTGCACCTCATACATCACACCACACATCATACATCATGCTGTACCTCACATAGCATACTGCACCTCATACACCGTGCAGCACCTCATACATCGGGCCACACCTCATACATCGTGCTGCACCTAATACATTGTGCTGCATCTAATACATTGAGCTGCACCTCATACATCGTACTGTACCTCATATAGCGTGCTGCACCTCATACATTGTGCTGCATCTCATACATCGTGCTGCATCTCATACATCGCACTGCACCTCATACATCGTACCGCACCTTATACATCACATAACACCACATACATCGTGCTGCACCTCATACATCGTGCCACACCTTATATATCATGCTGTACCTCATACATCATGCTGCACCTCATACATCATACCACACCTCATACATCGTGCTGCACCCCATACATCGTACTGCACCTCATACATTGTGCTGTACCTCATACATTGTGATTCACCTCATACATCATACTGAACCTCATACATCGTGCTGCACCTCATACATCGTATCACACCTCATACATTGTGATTCACCTCATACATCGTGATGCACCTCATACATCGTGCTGTACCTCATACATCGTGCTGCACCTCATACATCGTACTGCACCTCATACATCGTGCTGCACCTCATACATCATACCACACCTCATTGTGATTCACCTCATACATCATACTGAACCTCATACATCGTGCTGCATCTCATACATCGTACTGCACCTCGTACATCATGCTGCACCTCATACATCATAGCACACCCCATACATTGTGATTCACCTCATACATCATACTGAACCTCATACATCGTGCTGCATCTCATACATCGTACTGCACCTCATACATTGTGCTGCACCTAATACATTGAGCTGCACCTCATACATCGTACTGTACCTCATATAGCGTCCTGAATCTCATACATTGTGCTGCACCTCATACATCGTGCTGCATCTCAACATCGTGCTGTACCTCATACATCGCACTGCACCTCATACATCATACCGCACCTAATACATCACATAACACCACATACATCGTGCTGCACCTCATACATCGTGCCACACCTTATATATCATGCTGTACCTCATACATCATGCTGCACCTCATACATCATACCACACCTCATACATCGTGCTGCACCTCATACATCGTACTGCACTTCATACATCATGCTGCACCTCATACATCGTGCTGCACCTCATACATCGTGCTGCACCTCATACATCGTGCTTCACCTCATACATCGTGCTGCACCTCATACATCGTGATGCTCCTCATACATCGTGCTGCACCTCATACATCGTGCTGCACCTCATACATCGTGCTGCACCTCATACATCGTGCTGCACCTCATACATCGTGCTGCACCTCATACATCATACCACACCTCATACATTGTGATTCACCTCATACATCATACTGAACCTCATACATCGTGCTGCATCTCATACATCGTACTGCACCTCATACATCATGCTGCACCTCATACATCATACCACACCTCATACATTGTGATTCACCTTATACATAATACTGAACCTCATACATCGTGCTGCATCTCATACATCGTACTGCACCTCATACATCGTGCTGCATCTCATACATCGTAATGCACCTCATACATCATGCTGCACCTCATACATTATACCACACCTCATACATCATGCTGCACCTCATACATCATACCACGCCTCATACATCACGCTGCACCTCATACATCGTACTGCACCTCATACATCGTGCTACACCTCAGACATTGTACTGCACCTCATACATCGTGCCGCATCTCATACATCGTGAAGCACCTCATACATCGTGCTACACCTCAGACATTGTACTGCACCTCATACATCGTGCTGCACTTCATACATCATGCTGCACCTCATACATCGTGCTGCACCTCATACATCGTGCTGCACCTCATACATCGTGCTGCACCTCATACATCGTGCTGCACCTCATACATCGTGCTGCACCTCATACATCGTGCTGCACCTCATACATCATGCTGCACCTCATACATCGTGCTGCACCTCATACATCACACCACACATCATACATCATGCTGTACCTCATATAGCATACTGCACCTCGTACATTGTGCTGCATGTCATACACCGTGCTGCACCTCATACATCGGGCCCCACCTCATACATCGTGCTGCACCTAATTCATTGTGCTGCACCTAATACATTGAGCTGCACCTAATACATTGAGCTGCACCTCATACATCGTACTGTACCTCATATAGCGTGCTGCATCTCATACATTGTGCTGCACCTCATACATCGTGCTGCATCTCATACATCGTGCTGCACCTCATACATCGCACTGCACCTCATACATCACATAACACCACATACATCGTGCTGCACCTCATACATCGTGCCACACCTTATATATCATGCTGTACCTCATACATCATGCTGCACCTCATACATCATACCACACCTCATACATCGTGCTGCACCTCATACATCGTACTGCACCTCATACATTGTGCTGCACCTCATACATTGTGATTCACCTCATACATCATACTGAACCTCATACATCGTGCTGCACCTCATACATCGTATCACACCTCATACATTGTGATTCACCTCATACATCGTGATGCACCTCATACATCGTGCTGCACCTCATACATCGTGCTGCACCTCATACATCGTACTGCACCTCATACATTGTGCTGCACCTCATACATTGTAATTCACCTCATACATCATACTGAACCTCATACATCGTGCTGCACCTCATACATCGTATCACACCTCATACATTGTGATTCACCTCATACATCGTGATGCACCTCATACATCGTGCTGCACCTCATACATCGTGAAGCACCTCATACATCGTGCTACACCTCAGACATTGTACTGCACCTCATACATCATGCTGCACTTCATACATCATGCTGCACCTCATACATCGTGCTGCACCTCATACATCGTGCTGCACCTCATACATCGTGCTGCACCTCATACATCGTGCTGCACCTCATACATCGTGCTGCACCTCATACATCGTGCTGCACCTCATACATCATGCTGCACCTCATACATCGTGCTGCACCTCATACATCACACCACACATCGTACATCATGCTGTACCTCACATAGCATACTGCACCTCGTACATTGTGCTGCATGTCATACACCGTGCTGCACCTCATACATCGGGCCCCACCTCATACATCGTGCTGCACCTAATTCATTGTGCTGCACCTAATACATTGAGCTGCACCTAATACATTGAGCTGCACCTCATACATCGTACTGTACCTCATATAGCGTGCTGCATCTCATACATTGTGCTGCACCTCATACATCGTGCTGCATCTCATACATCGTGCTGCACCTCATACATCGCACTGCACCTCATACATCACATAACATCACATACATCGTGCTGCACCTCATACATCGTGCCACACCTTATATATCATGCTGTACCTCATACATCATGCTGCACCTCATACATCATACCACACCTCATACATCGTGCTGCACCTCATACATTGTGCTGCACCTCATACATTGTGATTCACCTCATACATCATACTGAACCTCATACATCGTGCTGCACCTCATACATCGTATCACACCTCATACATTGTGATTCACCTCATACATCGTGATGCACCTCATACATCGTGCTGCACCTCATACATCGTGCTGCACCTCATACATCGTACTGCACCTCATACATCGTGCTGCACCTCATACATCATACTACACCTCATACATTGTGATTCACCTCATACATCATACTGAACCTCATACATCGTGCTGCATCTCATACATCGTACTGCACCTCATACATCATGCTGCACCTCATACATCATACCACACCTCATACATTGTGATTCACCTCATACATAATACTGAACCTCATACATCGTGCTGCATCTCATACATCGTACTGCACCTCATACATCGTGCTGCATCTCATGCATCGTACTGCACCTCATACATCATTCTGCACCTCATACATCATACCACACCTCATACATCATGCTGCACCTCATACATCATACCACGCCTCATACATCACGCTGCACCTCATACATCGTACTGCACCTCATACATCGTGCTACACCTCAGACATTGTACTGCACCTCATACATCATGCTGCATCTCATACATCGTGAAGCACCTCATACATCGTGCTACACCTCAGACATTGTACTGCACCTCATACATCATGCTGCACTTCATACATCATGCTGCACCTCATACATCGTGCTGCACCTCATACATCGTGCTGCACCTCATACATCGTGCTGCACCTCATACATCGTGCTGCACCTCATACATCGTGCTGCACCTCATACATCGTGCTGCACCTCATACATCATGCTGCACCTCATACATCGTGCTGCACCTCATACATCACACCACACATCATACATCATGCTGTACCTCACATAGCATACTGCACCTCGTACATTGTGCTGCATGTAATACACCGTGCAGCACCTCATACATCATGCTGCACCTCATACATCGTGCTGCACCTCATACATCGTGCTGCACCTCATACATCGTGCTGCACCTCATACATCGTGCTGCACCTCATACATCGTACTGCACCTCATACATCGTGCTGCACCTCATACATCATACCACACCTCATACATTGTGATTCACCTCATACATCATACTGAACCTCATACATCGTGCTGCATCTCATACATCGTACTGCACCTCATACATCATGCTGCACCTCATACATCATACCACACCTCATACATTGTGATTCACCTCATACATCATACTGAACCTCATACATCGTGCTGCATCTCATACATCGTACTGCACCTCATAGATCGTGCTGCACCTCATACATCGTGCTGCATCTCATACATCGTACTGCACCTCATACATCATTCTGCTCCTCATACATCATACCACGCCTCATACATCACGCTGCACCTCATACATCACGCTGCACCTCATACATCGTACTGCACCTCATACAT
Organism: Procambarus clarkii; assembly: GCF_040958095.1. Taxonomy (NCBI): domain Eukaryota; kingdom Metazoa; phylum Arthropoda; class Malacostraca; order Decapoda; family Cambaridae; genus Procambarus; species Procambarus clarkii. Next base: position 10,143,433 of record NC_091226.1, read on the forward strand.
CGTGCTACACCTCAGACATTGTACTGCACCTCATACATCGTGCTGCATCTCATACATCATGAAGCACCTCATACATCGTGCTGCGCCTCATACATCGTGCTGCACCTCATACATCGTGCTGCACCTCATACATCGTGGTGCACCTCATACATCATGCTGCACCTCACTATATATTGTTTGAATGTTAAATAGGACAAAAATGGCAGATGGTAATAGAAACAATTTAAGAGTTAATGAAGTATATATCTTATACAAGAATCTCAAGAAAAACAAAAGATACTACTGTACCTGTATTACAAGAGAGACTTCAGTAATACACCTGTATTACAAAACACGTGGTAGAAAAAGAATCACATACCTGCCTCCTCAGCTTTCTCTAAAGCCTTCTGTGCCTCTTCTCTGCGTTCCTGTCGCTTCGCCAATTCTCCACCCTTCATAGTTGGAGGCTTACCGTCAAATACATACACCGGCTTAATGCCATTATCTACCATCCGAATGGTACGATAGAAGAACCCCATCAAGTGACTGAAAATGAATACAAGATTTTCATCAGATTATTTGTTCTGCCTGTTACAGCAGAAGAAAAAATACAGTATTTAAATAGACTAGACATCACAATTAAACTTTCAATACCATCCACGAATAGAATGCCAGACGACTCGGAGCCTCATTACCATCTTGCGGTATCGACTTGATACAATACATATCAATTAGCCTAATGAACCAATGATTATTAACCCTTAGGCCGCTAAGGGTCATAATGGCTTCAACACCCACAGGCGTAACAAAAAAAAATCCCAAAAAATTTATTTTCTTATTAATCTCTTCATTTGTGTTCCCTGAGCATGGGGAAATATATTAAAAAAAATTCATTGTACTTGCCAATGGCATAAATGAGCCGAGAAGTTGGCCGATGGCATCACGATTTATCTTCGCTGGAGCGTGGTGCGCCCAGGCGGAGTCAGACACGGTGGAGAAGGAGCCAGAGTTGCTGTGAATTTATTTTCGCAGTATTATTTACAGTATCTATGGCATATTTTACCCCCATTTTTTCACTGGTGTGGTTCAGTATGTTCTCACTTGATTTATTATCATACAACTGTTGTCAATGTATATTTTATCCACATATTAGTGTCACAAGTATTTGCACAAAAATTTATTATTTTTCAATAAAATATACAATTTCTTATCATTTATTTTCACTATTTACATTCACTCACTCTGTATTTACATGTTTTTGCACCAGTCTTGGACATTTATAAGTCATCAAGACTGTGATACTCATCAAAACACTTGACATAGCACAGAGGGACCTGACACGCTGTGCACCAAGTCATCACCATTTTTCGTTTCTGTTTCTTCTTTGTTATTGTCTTGCATACAATGCACTCACGCTGGCCTACTGCACGCTTTCCAGTTGGTGGTAAATACCTTAAATTGTGTGTGACAAAGGCATCCTTGAAAGCGAGCCTGGGTGCGGGAGCATGGTGCAATACCGAGTACAGAATGGGCCTCTGTATGCCAGGAATTGCTTTGCCAAACTTCTCTAGTAATTGTGTCACTACAGTAAAACTGAACACACAGAAATTTCGCTTACCACCTATTTTGACGAGATACATATTGTAACTGTTCAGCATTGTTACGTCAACAAGGTGGAAAAACATTTTCTTGGTCCACTTCACTGTTTTCCGTACACACTCCACTGCCCCCACCATCATATCACATTTATCCACCAAACGCATGTTGATGTTATAGTCCAAGACACAATCTGGCTTATAGATTATTTGTTTTGTATTTCTGTTCACCTTGCCACTGTTCAACATTGTACCATGGTGAATGGTGGTCAACATGTTCACTTCACGCCTGTCTTTCCACAGACTGAAAGCATTCCCCCTGTTTTTCTTAGCTCGCATTCACCAACCTGCATAGTAGTGTGAAACACTGGCATTTCCCTTCGTTTTGCCTTCACTGTGCCACACACTCCAGTTCTAATATCAATCAAGAATCTAGTTAGCAAAGGACTGGTATATAACAGTTATCTGCGTATAATATGTGGCCCTTGTTCAGATATGGTGCAAGCAGTGACTTCACAACACTACCTGAGAAGCCATGTTGGTCATTAGCAGGAATGTCTACATTTGTACCCGTATATATTATCATGTGTAACACAATCCCTGTTTCACAGTCACAGAGTACAAAGAATTTCAATCCAAATCGGTGGCGTTTGGAGGGAATATACTGCTTGAAGGCAAGACGTCCTTTGAAAAGCACAGGGGATTCGTCAATCACCAGCTTCTGAGTTGGTACGTAGAAATCCCTGTACTTTCCAATAAGTTCATTCAGGACGTGCTTTACCTTCCAAAAGTCTGTCATCATCATTCTGGTATTTATCATTTGCAAAATGAAGACACCTGAGGATTATCGAAAATCGGTCTCGAGACATACAGTATATTTGCCGAACATTGGTGTTGAAACAGTATGTTCTTTGCTTCAATAATGGTCAAGTACGTGTTTGACACAATGTTCATCAACATACACAGTGCCAAAAACACATACATTTCACCTACAGTCGTATCTTTCCATCGCTGTAAACGTGAAAAATCTGATAACTCCTCCTCATCAATGAGATCAGCTGCATATTTCTTTGTTTCCTGAACAGCATATTCCATGAGCAGCTCATCAAAATATGCGATAAAGAAGTCCATTTCACACATGTCGGGACCTGTATCAGGGAAAAGGTCTGTAATCCCAACATCTGAATTATCAAAGACAGGAATTTGTGGAAGAAAATCTGTCCTATCACTCCACACAAAAACACCTGGTGTCTTTCGAGAGGCAATAGTAGCACCACGGCGAGGAAACTGTGGACCAGGAGCTGAAGCAAGTCTAACAACAGTAGGGGCAGGCAGGGACGGTGATGGAAAATTACTTGATGTTGAGGGTCTTTGTTCATCAGCGTCCCCATATGGTCCCATATGGTCTCATGCGGTGCCGCATGGCTTGGTCAGATGCTGCTGACGCAACAAAATGTTGCTTGGCAACACCACACACTCCACTGGCACTAGCACCGAAACTAATTTCCGATTCTAAGTCACTAAAACCGGAAAATTATTCACTTTCCTCAGACTGGTCGACCAAAACATCAATATCTTGCAAGGTAGCACATGAACTGTGTGGTCTGGCACAAAGTGAGGTCGAGTGAGGGCGAGGAGGCATGGGCAAGAATCTAGGCCTAGCCCTGGTGGAGCCAGCATGTTCACACTCATTGTTGGTCGTATCCACATCTGAGGGCTGTGTGTAATCATGATCAATGTCGGAGTCGTCAATATCAGAATCATCACCATCCAGGAACAAATTCTTATTATTTCATCCTCGGTCAGAAGTTGCGATGAATGCCTCATTGAGCGGGGTCGGTCGTTGGAACTTGATGCGCTCGCCATGGTGTCTGCCGGGTAACTGAGCCCTGTACACAATGGCGGCCTACGCTGGATTTTTTCCCAGGTGGCGTTTGTTTATGGTCGGGTGCAGCTCACCGATGACTACCCTTATCCCACGCGGGGTGTTTAAATTACAGTGGTACCTCGGAACACGAGTGTCCCTGTATGCGAGTTTTTCGGAATACGAGCCGGATTTCCTCAGAAAATGTGTCTCGGAAGGCGAGGGTTACCTCGGAATGCGAGTTTGTTGATACGCGTTCAGGCCGACCTAGCACGTGGTGGTACGGCGATCGTCACCCCTCCGCCCCTCAGTTTACCATTGTCTCCCGCCCAGTGACTATCCCTCCTGAATTCTTCACAAGGATTTACAGTTTTATGTCGGTTTTTTGGCCATTTGAGCATAGAAGTTGTTATAATATATCTCGCCATGGGTCTCAAGAAAGCCATTGATAAGGTTCAACCTTAGAAAATAGCTGTGAGTAGAGGCAGTAGAGGATGTCCCTTCTTGATTAAGAAAATGTGTGAAGTATGGGAAGAACTGCAAAGTTCTGTTGAAAAAACTCACCCAGATAAAGCTGTAGCAGGCCGTTGCATTGACCTTTTAAATGACAATGTGATGTCTTACTACAGACAAGTGTTAAAATGTAGGAAAAAACAAGTGTCTTTAGACAGATTCTTAGTAAGACAAACAAGTCCTAGTGGTATGCAGGCAAAATGTGACAGTGTATGCTCACCAGTGAAGTCCTCACTGCCTGATGTGATAATGGAAGGGGACTCCCCTTTCAAACAGTAACTCCTCTCCTCCCCGCTCCTCACCATCTTCCATACGCCTACAGCATTCAACAGCAAGGTAAGTAATAGCTTGAACATAGTTTTGTAGGTTTATTTAGATGAATTAGGTATAAAAATTTAGTTTGATGTGGGGTTTTTGGGGTAGTCAGGAACGGATTAATTCATTTCCCATTATTTCTTATGGGGAAATTAGCTTCGGAATACGAGTTTTCAGAATACGAGCCGTCTCCAGGAACGGCTTAAACTCTTAAACTGAGGTACCCCTGTACTGTATAGAGCTAGACACGAAAACAGCTATTAATGTATTGCGCAGTACCAGTTTTGTTATTCAAATCATCTATACAGAACAACCTCGACTCAACGAACCCCAATTCAACGAATCTCCGGCTAGTTCGCACACGTTTCAGGCCGGATTTACTCACTCGGTTCGACGAACAATGGTTTGCCGAAGTGGGGAATGTTCGGATTTGCTTATGATGTCGAGACAAAGAGTTCACAGACTTGTGGAAATCTTTCCCATTCTATCACAGATTACAATTAATAATTTGTTCATATGACAAGTTTGATCACACAAGTGGACCACACAACTGGACCGTACAAGTGGTCCACAAGTGGTCCACAAGTGGTCCATAAGTGGTCTACAAGTGGTCCACAAGTGGTCCACAAGCTTACTATGTTGGGACAGAGTTCACAGAGTGGTGGAAAACTGTCTCATTCTATCACAGATTACAATTAATAATTCCTTCATAAGACAAGTTGCATCACACAAGTGGACCACTCAACAAGTGAACCATATGAATCAAACTCACTTATGCACAAGTGGCCAAAAAGAAGGAAAAAATAGAAGAAGCAGTAAAGGAAGTCAAACACTGCAGCAACCAAGATAAAACAAACATTAGGCTAGAAGTGAGGAAAGAATTGGCATCTAACCCGAAGTTGGTGCAAAACAGTTGATCGGAGTAAGTCCCTGATCATTTTTGGCTGCAAAGAAAAGGCGATAACATCTAGGTCAGAAAGAGCTGTAGAAGAAGCTAAAGTAGTAGATAAAATTGTTGGCCTCGTGGAAGGTCTTACAAACAGAGAGAATGTGTGCGACTACAGGAGAATAGGCAGGTACGTAAAAGGGAAAGATCGACCTTTGAGGATCACCCTAAACGGTGCCAAACAGATGGAAGAAGTACTAAGGAATGCTAGAAAATTGCAAAGGGATGAGGATGGGAAAGGGTGATCGTTAAAACGAGATCTTTCAAAAGAAGATAGAGAGAAGCTGAAACTGAACCTCGCCGAGGCAAAACATTTAAATGAGAGCAGGAATGAAGAAGAAATAAATTCTTTTTTCTACAAAGTGATAGGGGTAGGCAAACCAGTAAAGTGGTACATAAAGGCAAACCAACAAAATCAATAGAGAGAGGGGGAGTGAAGAATAAGGAGAGGGGGAACAAGTTCCTGAAGATTGCATACACCAACATAGATGGAGTGAGATCGAAGATACTGGAGTTAAGTGATGTAATACAGCTGCAGACACCAGACATTGTTGCACTCACGGAGACAAAACTTGAAGATGTAATTTTAAATGAGGTCATATTCCCAAGGGGCTACTCAATTTGGAGACGGGACAGAAAAATTAGGAAAGGCGGTGGCGTTGCTGTGCTGGTAAAAGAACACCTAAAGGTGAAGGAAATAATGACTGCCAATCCACAAGAAGTTGACATAATAGCACTAGAGATCTGCTATGAGGATGATAAACTAATGATGATAAATGCATATAGTCCACCACCAAGCAGCACATGGTCAAAGGAGGAGCTAGATAGTAAACGTGAAGGTCTTATAACAATAATGAGAGAGATTATAGCGAGAGCGGATAACGATAGATCACGACTGTTGATAGTCGGTGACTTCAACTTGAAATCCATAGACTGGGAAGCATATGAAGCTAAAACAGAAGATTTTTGGACCTGTAAATTTGTAGACCTCATCCTGGAAACATTCTTGTATCAACATGTTAAACAAGCTACGAGGATGAGGGAAGGGGACGTTCCCTCCATGCTAGATTTGATATTTACCAGGAAGGAGGAAGAGATATTTGACATTCAGTACCTTCCTCCCTTGGGTAAAAGTGACCATGTCTTTTTGGGAATAAAGTATGCAATGCGTTATAAGCTGGAAGAAAATAAGGATGTTGAAGCAGTTGAAAAACCAGACTTCAGGAGAGGACATTATGGTGACCTTAGAAATTTTTTTAGTGAGTATAATTGGACAGACTTGATGCTAGGCAAGGAAGTGAATGAGATGTATGGCAAGTTTTGTGAAATATATGATAAAGGCACAAAAAAATTTATACCAAAACAGAGATGCAGAACTAGGAAACAGGATTGGTTCAATAGAAATTGCGAGAGGGCTAGAGACCGAAAGACACAAAAATGGAATCAATACAGGAAGAGGCCGAACCCCCAAACATACCAGCGATACAAAGATGCGAGAAACAACTACACGGCAGTGAGGAGAGAGGCAGAAAGAAATTTTGAAAAAGGGATTGCGGACAAATGTAAAACAGAACCAGGTCTATTCTATAAATTCATAAACAACAAATTGCAGGTAAAGGATAATATTCAGAGGTTGAAAATGGGAAATAGATTCACGGAAGATGAAAAGGAAATGTGTGAAACACTAAACGAAAAGTTCCAAAGTGTGTTTGTACAAAATGAAATCTTTAGGGAACCAGATACAATAAGAATTCCAGAGAACAACATAGAACACATAGAGGTGTCTAGAGACGAAGTGGAAAAAATGCTCAAAGAGCTCGGTAAGAACAAAGCAGCTGGCCCAGATGGCGTTTCACCATGGGTTCTGAGAGAATGTGCATCTGAGCTCAGCATTCCACTTCACCTGATCTTTCAGGCATCCCTGTGTACAGGAATCGTAGCAGACGGGTGGAAACAGGCTAACATAGTTCCAATCTACAAAAGTGGCAGCAGGGAAGACCCCCTCAATTATAGACCTGTATCATTGACAAGTGTAATAGTGAAAGTATTGGAAAAACTAATCAAAACTAAATGGGTAGAACACCTAGAGAGAAATGATATAATATCAGACAGACAGTATGGTTTTCGATCTGGAAGATCCTGTGTATCGAATTTACTAAGTTTCTATGATCGAGCCACAGAGATATTACAGGAAAGAGATGGTTGGGTTGACTGCATCTATCTGGACCTAAAAAAGGCTTTCGACAGAGTTCCACATAAGAGGTTGTTCTGGAAACTGGAAAATATTGGAGGGGTGACAGGTAAGCTTCTATCATGGATGAAAAATTTTCTGACTGATAGAAAAATGAGGGCAGTAATCAGAGGCAATGTATCAGAATGGAGAAATGTCACAAGTGGAGTACCACAGGGTTCAGTTCTTGCACCAGTGATGTTTATTGTGTACATAAATGATCTACCAGTTGGTATACAGAATTATATGAACATGTTTGCTGATGATGCTAAGATAATAGGAAGGATAAGAAATTTAGATGACTGTCATGCCCTTCAAGAAGACCTGGACAAAATAAGTATATGGAGCACCACTTGGCAAATGGAATTTAATGTTAATAAATGTCATGTTATGGAATGTGGAATAGGAGAACATAGACCCCACACAACCTATATATTATGTGAGAAATCTTTAAAGAATTCTGATAAAGAAAGAGATCTAGGAGTGGTTCTAGATAGAAAACTATCACCTGAGGACCACATAAAGAATATTGTGCAAGGAGCCTATGCTATGCTTTCTAACTTCAGAATTGCATTTAAATACATGGATGGCGATATACTAAAGAAATTGTTCATGACTTTTGTTAGGCCAAAGCTAGAATATGCAGCTGTTGTGTGGTGCCCATATCTTAAGAAGCACATCAACAAACTGGAAAAGGTGCAAAGACATGCTACTAAGTGGCTCCCAGAACTGAAGGGCAAGAGCTACGAGGAGAGGTTAGAAGCATTAAATATGCCAAAACTAGAAGACAGAAGAAAAAGAGGTGATATGATCACTACATACAAAATAGTAACAGGAATTGATAAAATCGACAGGGAAGACTTCCTGAGACCTGGAATTTCAAGAACAAGAGGTCATAGATTTAAACTAGCTAAACACAGATGCCGAAGAAATATAAGAAAATTCACCTTCGCAAATAGAGTGGTAGACGGTTGGAACAAGTTAAGTGAGAAGGTGGTGGAGGCCAAGACCGTCAGTAGTTTCAAAGCGTTATATGACAAAGAGTGCTGGGAAGACGGGACACCACGAGCGTAGCTCTCATCCTGTAACTACACTTAGGTAATTACACTTAGGTAATTACACCAGCCAGAATGGTCCACACAAGAAGTGACGCATATTAACCAAATACAGTGGGGCCTCGACTTACGATGGTAATCCGTTCCCAGAGACGGATCGTAAGTCAAAATATTGTAAGTCGAAGCGATTTTTCCCATAAGAAATAAAGGGAATTGAATTAATCCATTCCCCACCCCCCAAAATATTATCTTACAAATACATTTTATACTGAATACAATTTTGCTCTCTAACTTCAATACAGTATATATGCTTATCTTACCTTTATGGAGGACTCTTGATGGCTTATGGAAGATGGTGATGAGGGGGGAGGAGAGGAGTTACTGTTTGGAAGGGGAGTCCCCTTCCATTATAACATCAGGCAGTGATGACTTTTCTGGGATACACTCTCAGGCACGTTTTGCCTGCATGCCAATAGGACCTGCTTGTGGCTCACTGCGTGCTTGTCTTACTAAAAATCTGTCTAAATACACTAGTTTTCCCTACATTTTAACACTTGTCTGTAGTAAGACATCACATTGTCATTTAAAAAGTCAATGCAATGGCCTGCTACAGCTTTATCTGGGTGAGTTTTTTCAACAAAACATTGCAATTCTTCCCATACTTCACACATTTTCTTAATGAGGAAGGGATGTCCTCTACTGCCTCAACTTACAACTATTTTCTTAGGTTAAACCTTACCACTAACTTTCTGCGACCCATGGCGTGATATATAATAATCAGTTTTATGTTCAAAAAGCAAAAAATCACCACAAAAATGGAATTTCTTATAGGCGAGATTGTCACTAAGCAGGCAGCTCTAGTAAACTGAGGCAGGTTGGCCCACGTGACCGGGAACCACACGCTCGTTTGACCCAAACGTGTACCAACAAATATCGTTAGTTGATGACACTATCATAAGTCGAGTAGCATTTTTCGATCAATTTTACATCATAACTCGAATTTATCGTAAGTCGGGACAATCGTAAGTCGAGGTGCCACTATACCAGCCAGAGTGGTCCACACAAGTGAACAACTGAGTTTCAATGATTTTCGTTCACTGATTTGTGGCACACGTATCTTTGTAAATTAATTTAAAGGCTGAAGCGTGAATAGCTAGCTAATGTGTTGAAATCTTCTTATATACATTTTCTGTGATGAAACAAGATGAGTGAGGGTGGTCAGATAAGAGAATACTGTACTGTAAACCTCACTTTACAGTGAGGTTTCACTCACTTTCGTCTGGTGTCATCCTAGTTCAGTGAGCCATGACTTTGAACATTTCAGATCAATAAATCATTTCTAAAACTGGTGTTTTAATAACTCTTTATTATCCTAATTAAACTAAACTAAATAAAACCAAAAATATACTGTAATATGATAGATATCTGCTATTTGAGAAATTATTCATGTTATTGGAGGCTCACAAGTCCAGCGCGAGTGGATGAGTCTAATCCGTGTGCACACACCATGCTTGTTTTGTTCAATTTCGTCGCCATAGTTCAGTGACTTATGGCTTCGAAATAATATAATTAATAAATCAGTTCGAAAATAAGTATTTTTATAGCTCTTATTATCGTAATAGTATTGCTAAATTAAATATATAACCCAAAAGTATATAATTTGATGTAAATCCAATATTTGAGAGAAATTTATGTTACTGGAAATCGAACACACCATGCTTGTTCGATTTCGTCATCACAGTTCAGTGACCTATGGCTTCGAAATAATGAAATTAATAAATCAGTTCTAAAATAAGTATTTTTTATAGCTCTTTTTATCGTAATAATGTTGCTAAACTAAATATATAACCCAAAAATATGTAATTTGATGTAAATCCAATATTTGAGAGAAATTTATGTTACTGGATCTGGCCTAACCCTTTAACTGCACAACGCGCCTGCAGCCCCAGGCTTCGGGTGCGCAACGCGCCTCCGGGTGTTTTTATTTTTCACGTTCCATTCAAAACTCCCACAGCTACATGGGATTCACATCAGCTTCCTCAGGGCTTTTGTAAACAGACGCCATCTTTAAAAAATATCATGGTCCACATTGCCGGGTGTCAAAGCCTCAGTAGTGAGTGAGCAACCAAGGCTGGTGCTCGCAGTATGCGCGCACACCACTGCTGTTCAGCGTGTGACCACAGCATCACCTAATATTGTCAAAATATATATATAATCTGTTTTATTTAGCCATGATAGTATTATAGAAGAGCCCGAGTGTGATAATGACTGGGTACAATGTTCAAATATCAGTGATTCAATGCTGTTCACGATGTTCACAGCGCTAGCCACAGCACCACAGCATTATTTCGTCCATCTAGGAATCTTCAAACTACTTTTTAGGTTCCTTTTCAAAATAAACTTGTAGTCAATTATTCATTTACAGGTACTAGTGACCAGGATTGTGGTTATAATTAGCGTTGTGCGTAGGAAGGAGGAATTTTGGTGAGGGAGGGAGGAAGTGAGAGAATTGAGGTAGCCTCATTGTGTGGCAGTAACTCTTGTTTTGCTCACCGTACTAGCTTCATGATTCACTATGGGGAACACACATGTACATGGGTATATACAGTGTGTGTGTATAGTGTAATAACAGCACCAGGAGTTAGTTGTGAGGAGCTATTTTGGTGAGGGAGGTGACGTCATAATCGTGGCGTCATCTGCTGTCTGCTGTTTGATTTGTCATGCAGTGTATGGTGGCCACTGTTTGGACACAATACCGGCTTACTTGCATAGTTCTGGTAAATAAAACATGTAGATAGGTATATATAACATGTGTAAATAGTGTAATAAATACAATAACAGTATGGTGGGAGGAGCAATGTTGGCGAGTAAGATATTGGAGTGAGGGAAGGCTGGCTGGGTGTGGCTGCTCACACTCGCGGTGTTCTGAGTGTGTTGATGGTGAATGTATATAGTGTGTGACAGTGTATAGTGTGTACATATGTTGTAAATATACATAAATGAACATGAAGCATTAGTGTGAATAACTGTATGATTTGGAGGAGCAATGTTGGTGAATACAATGTTGGAGGAGTGAGGGAGGGCTGGCTGAGTGTGGCTGCTCACACTCGCGGTGTTCTGAATGTGTTGATGGTGAATGTATATAGTGTGTACATATGTTGTAAATATACATAAATAAACATGAAACATTGGTGTGAATAACTGTATGATTTGGAGGAGTACTGTTGGTGAATACAATGTTGGAGGAGTGAGGGAAGACTGGCTGGGTGTTAGTTTAGTTTAGTTCATTTATTATGCACCCCATACCCATCTTGTGGGCGGTAGTGGGACAGCTCACATTCTTGGTGTTCTGAATGTGTTGATGGTGAATGTATATAGTGTTGGGCAGTGTGTAGTCTGTAAATAGATTGTATATATACATAAATTAGCATGATACATGGTAAATATGTGCAACATATGTGTACACAAGTGTCATGCATGTAACACAGTGTCCTCAGACAGTACGGATGTTTTACTGCCATAATATAGTGTACGTGTTCAGTATACATAGGATTAGCACGTAAAAACAAATAAAATGTATTTGGAACTGTGCACAAAAAATGAACAAAAATATATTCGTGGCAACTCGCGTGCCCCGCCCCGGGAGCTTATGGCACAGGCGAACGGGAAATGATGACGTCACACGCTAACTTACAGACCCCATAGCAGCCAAAATAAGTACAAGTTCGAAATTTTTTTGACATACCCATACTGAGGGAAGGGTTTTTGACACTTTAAAAAACAAAAGAATTTTTTCAGGAGAATTTATTTCCTGCGCACTGGGGGGGTGTCATATTTATATGTCGCGCAGTTAAAGGGTTAAACACCAGCCTACTGTAGTGTACACATATAGACCTAGTCTGCGTTCATACAGTATGCACCCAGTGCCCTTAGCTTTGTCTGCGATTGATGTACAGTATTTAACCGCCGGTGGAAGAATAATCGTGGAATTTACAATTTTTTGACTACAGCTGTATTGATATACAGAGCACCACTTGGTTTCTGAACTTTAGTTATCCGAAACTTCCAGTTTCCCGATTGGGGTTGGGGAGTCATGCTACCCAAACAAACTTCGCGTAGGAAGGGGTCTGCCAAGCGTCACGCCGGCCTGTGGTGGTGGGTGGGAGATGGTCAGTTTGCCAACTGTGACTTCACAGATTCACAGCCTATTCCTATTATTTTGAATTGTCATAAGGCTGGAATGTTCATTCTGTACTTTTGTTTTACATATCTGCACAATCAAGAAACATCTGTGCACCATGTCGGCTCCAAATGCACGCATTGCGTCAGTGATGGCTGACTGGTGGGTGGATGGATGGGGGAGCTTAGGTGGGAGGCAGTATGAGAGAGGGGGAGAATTAGTCAGAAAGGGAGGGAGGGTGAGATGCTAGGAAGGAGGGGGAGGTAGGGAGAGATGGAAGGAGGGGAAGGTAGGGAGAGATGCTAGGAGGTAGGCAGGAAGGGAGAGAAGTAGTGAGAATTAGGAAGGGAGGGAAAGGCAGGCAGGCAGAGAGGGAGGTGGGCTGGCAAACAGGGAGGGAGGGAGGGATAGTCACGCGGTTGAACCGCATGACCTTTGAGAAAGAGTATGGGATGTAGGCGGGGAGGGGGGTTGTCGGTGGTGGGGGAGAGATCGGCTCACTCCCGAAGATAAGTCTAACACACTCGACCCGTTAGCATGATAGCAGAGGAGGGAGGCAGGCTGGCTGGCAGGATGTGCCTGCAGGCTGGCTGGCAGGATGTGCTTGCAGGCTGGCTGGCAGGATGTGCCTGCAGGCTGGCTGGCAGGATGTGCCTGCAGGCTGGCTGGCAGGATGTGCCTGCAGGCTGGCTGGCAGGATGTGCCTGCAGGCTGGCTGGCAGGAAGTGCCTGCAGGCTGGCTGGCAGGATGTGCCTGCAGGCTGGCTGGCAGGCAGGATGTGTCTGCAGGCTGGCTGGCAGGCTGGACGCAGGTTCGAATCCTCGTCACGGCCCTTGTGGATTTGTTCATCCAGAGGATGTTGGCCAGACGTCTTAATAATCAGCTAGGAACAATTAAGGACTTTTATAAAGCGGATCAGGAATTCACTTATTGGTGAGTACAAACAAAATACAGTCGCATTTACGCTATGAACCTGTCGATTTTTTCCCTAGAGTTTTTTCTTAAATTTTTCGGACAAATTTCTTTTTACATTTCTAGTTTATTTTTTCCTCTATTTCTCGTTTACGAACTTACATGTTAACCGATGGGTCTCGTCCCCAAGGGGTTTGGAAACCAAGTGGTGCTCTGTACAACAAAATGTCTCAGGGGTTTACTAATAGTGCCTTATTAACACTTTCGCGCTCTCGGCGCTCAAAAAAAAACAATACCCCAGATGCTTTCGGCACTTCGCGCGCCTACGCGGTAAGACCGAAAAAGTGTACACTCTTTTGACTGTCCTGACAATAATTGAAGGCGCATGTATTTAAATTTGGTATCACTGTGTTCGCAATGAAATTGTCTATAAGAGCATACCTATAAAATGCCGCCCAAGCATAAGGAGTATCAACACCAAATAAAAAACTATGCAGATCACTCGCCGAGAGCGCCAAACAGCAACAAAATGTTTCCACTTTCTTAATGGTTGCGAAGCCTACAGTTGTCCTACATCGCTAATTTTGGTATCATTGGAATCACAATAAAATTCTCTACACGGACATATGCATATAAATGTTTAATATAGGTAATTGCCCACCCGCAAGAGTGTGTGAAGTGGAGAGTAGTTAGCCGCGAGCGCACTGGCGAAAACACAGGGGGGAAATCTTGCTTGGAAAGTTTATACGTTTCCTGACCCTACTTTTCTATGTACGTATTTCTTTTTTATACCAATGTGTTCGCAATCAAATTTTCTATAAGATGAACTGTATAACATTGGTACAAAGCATGTGTAAGAGAAGCGCCAAATATAGAACCACGTCGCTCAGTATGCGTTCGCGGCAGAAACGAACACATTGTTTTCGTTCGTTTGATGTTTGTCATGTTTATACTTGTTGAAACATTTTATAATTTGTATGACAGTGATCGCAGTAAAATTCCCTACACAGACATATACATAACACATACAAATATTTCCCACGTGTTGGATATATCAACGGCTAAAGGGAACCCACTGCCACACGCTCGCCACACCCCCAAACATACTTTGTGTATTTTTTTTTTTACTCATAGAAGTTTATGTGATATAATATTCATTCTGGTACCAAAAACTTCGCAAATAAATTCTCTACAAAACAAAAGTATCCCCATCCATTTCGGTTAAAAAATGGAATTTATAGAAATATTTTTTCGATTGACGAGAAAAGTAGGCAGTTATGCGGAATCGTAAGAAAAACCAGTGACGAGTTATCTCTAATATAAAGCGCGAAAGTGTTAATGCCAAAAACGAAGCAATATTTTGCAAGAACTAGTAGCAGAAAATCAACCAGCACGAGCACAGCCGTACCCAGCTCGAGAACAGCCTTACCCAGCACGAGAACAACTGCACCCTGCACGAGAACAGCTGCACCCGGGGCCGGAGGGGGGCCCGGGGCGGGGTGCGCGAGTTGGCGCGAATATATTTTTGTTCATTTTTTGCGCACAGTTCCAAATACATTTTATTTGTTTTTACATGCTAATCCTATGTATAATGAACACCTACACTATATTATGGCAGTAAAACATCCGTACTGTCCGTAGATACTGTGTTACGTGCATGAAACTTGTGTACACATATGCAGCACATACTTACTATGTATCATGCTAATTTGTGTATATATACAATCTATTTACATACTATACACTGTCACAGACTATATACATTCACCATCAACACATTCAGAACACCACGTAGCAGCTGCCTCGTATGGGCCAATAGCAGCTGCCTCGTATGGGCCAATATCAGCTGCCTCGTATGGGCCAATAGCAGCTGCCTCGTATGGGCCAATAGCAGCTGCTTCGTATGGGCCAATAGCAGCTGCCTCGTATGGGCCAATAGCAGCTGCCTCATATGGGCCAATAGCAGCTGCCTCGTATGGGCCAACAGCAGCTGCCTCGTATGGGCCAATAGCAGCTGCCTCGTTTGGGCCAATAGCAGCTGCCTCGTATGAGCCAATAGGAGCATTTGGCCATGAACACATTCAGAACACCTCGAGTGAGAGCAGCCACACCCAGCCAGTCTCCCTCACTCCAACATCTTACTCGCCAACATTGCTCCTCCCACCATATTGTTATAGTTCTTATTACACATGTTCTATATACCTATCTACATGTTTTATTTACCAGAACTATGCAAGTAAGCCGGTATTGTTGCCAAACAGTACAGTGGCCACCATACACTGCATGAAAAATCACACAGCAGACGACGCTACGATTACGTCACCTCCCTCACCAAAATAGCTCCTCTCAACATTCTCCTGTTGCTGTTCTTACACTATATACACACACTATATATACCCATGTACATATGTGTTGCCCATAGCGAACCACTAAGCTAGTATGGTGAGCAAGAGTGGCAGCCACACACACAATGAGGCTACCTCAATTCTCGCCCTCCCTCCCTCATCAAAATTCCTCCTTCCACAATACTACACACAACGCTAATTATAACCACAATCCTGCTATTATCACAATCCTGGTCACTAATTCCTGTAAATGAATAATTGACCACACGTTTATTTTGAAAAGGAACCTAAGAAATCATTTGAAGATTCCTAGATGAACGAAATAATGCTGTGGTGCTGTGGCTAGCGCTGTGAACATCGTGAACAGCATTGAATCACTGATATTTAAACATTGTACCCAGTCATTATCACACTCAGGCTCTAATATAACACTATCATAGCTAAATAATACAAGTTATATATATATTTTGACATTATTAGGCGATGCTGTGGTCACATGCTGAACAGCAGTGCTGTGCGCTCATGCTGTGAGTGCCAGCCTTGGTTGCTCACACACTACCGAGGCTCCCACACCCGGGAATGTGGACCACGATTTTTTTTAAAGATGGCGTCTGTTTACAAGAGCCCTGAGGAAGCTGATGTGAACCCCATGTAGTTGCGGGAGTTTTGAATGGAACGTGAAAAATGCAAATACCCGGAGGCGCATTGCGCAAACCAGACGTGAGCCTGCAGGCGCGTTGCGCAGTTTAAGGGTTAAGGGTTAATTGTGACGAGACAGGGCTATTCTGGAAAAGACTGCCTAAGAGGACATACATTACCCAGGAGGAGAAGTTATTGCCCGAACACAAGCCTATTAAGGATAAGATAATTCTTGTGCTGTGGTAATGCGAGTGACGATTTGAAAATTAACCCTTGCTTATGTATCATTCCAAAAATCCAAGGGTTTTAAAAAAAACAGCATTGAATGTAATGAAATGCCATTTTCTGGGTGAGACCCGGAGGCTCCCCGGAGCTTACTAGGCTGATATGCTAATGTCAGACTTTGGCATCAGTCATGTGTATGAAGTTCTTATGGGCCTGCTGGGGACCACGAGCCAAAACCTGGCCATCTCAGAAGAGGCAAGGGAAACAATGGCCTATAGAAACCCCCATGTGGTTGGAAGCATTTTATGTCTGCCATCGACCGGGTCAGGCACCCAGAAAGGTTAGCATCCCAAAACAAACCCCTATTCTGATGAAAATATTGCTACCAAAAGCCAAGAAAGTGGATAGAACTCCCCCTAGAAGAAACAAGCAAACAATCATGACGTCACACATCGCCGCACCGCTGTCTGCGCAGCTCCCCCTCCCCAGGAGGGGGAAGGGGGAGCCCCAGACCTCTCATGCCGGCTATCCACCCTTAGTTCTTAGGCTGGATGTCATAACACGCGAAAAACCACCGACCGGAGGGAGGGATGCCAGGGAGCCTCCGGGTCTCACCTAGAAAATAGCGTTTCATTACATTCAACGCTGGTTTTCTGGGGGGAACCCTTGCGGCTCCCCGGAGCTAACTACCCACAGAGGAAACACTTAGGGACTTAACCCGGGAGGCAGTCGCTGCTCACTCCTCAACTCGAAGTCGAGACAACTGGCTGCAACCACCGACCCAAAGCAATACAGGCCCGACGGGGCCCAGGGACGTTCACACTGTAACAAGCAGCCAGGACCCTGTTCGACTACCAAAAACCACGCGCCTGAATGTCAGCCCACGACATGTTGCCAAAGATGGCAGCAAGAGCAGCGAACTTACGAACGTCATGTGCACGGGGATAGACTGCAGGCTGGCTAGCCTTGATAACTCTGCGGACGACCTGGGAGACCCGCACCCGTGAACAGGGAAGGGAAACCGGATCAACCCAAAGCGTGTCCCCGGACACAGAAGCCATGGTGCGCAAATAACAGTGAAGAGCCGCAACCGGACACAAACATGATGCACCCCTGGCCAAACCAACCAAGCATCCACAACCCAGGGACCCCTTCGGAAAGCAGCAGTCTCATTCTTCGCCAGAAAAGAAGGAGACGGCTGCAAACGAATAAAACCATCACGAAGACCAAAAGAGCAGAAATCTCTGCACCGGAGGAGAGCATGAAGCTCACCAACCCAACCCCCAAAGGCCAATGCCAACAGAAAAAAAGCCTTGGAGAACCAATCCTGAACCGAAGAGGCCACAACAAACCGAGGAGAAGAAAGATAAGAGAGCACTCTGTCCAATGACCAGGATGGCTCGGGTGGCACAAGAGCAGGCCAGAGGTGAAACAACATCCGACAAAGCTTGCGAAACGGTGCAGAAATAACATCAATACCCAAAGCATGCTGAAGCGGCTCCGCCAGCGCCGCACGATACGTGGCGACAGTGTTAGGCATAAGGTGACGGTCCTGGAACAACCAAGAGAGAAAGGACAACACCACTCTAACAGAAAGCGAAGTACAACGACGAAGACGCAGGAAGAAATGGAAGGACTGCCAGGAAACTTCATACTGCCGCCGAGACGAAGCCCGCAGGTGGGACACTAACAAAGAAGCCACCTGATCACCATAGAGATGATGATAAACTCGAGTCAAAAACACTATACGCAAAGACTCGAGGAGAAGATCAAACCAGCCATGTGACGTTCTGATCCGATCTGTTGGAAGAGGCAGAGCCGCGGAAAAACCTCCGGGTTCGGACACCGGACAAGCAGCACCTGAAACCATGGCTGGGCTGGCCACCACAGGGCCAAGAGGACTACTCTCCCTTGGTAGGTCTCCAAGCGAGTCAGGACCTGGAGCAACAGCTGAACCGGGGAAAAGGGGTATAGGAACCCCCACCTCGACCAGTCCTGCCAAAAGGCATCTACCCCGACGGCCTCGCAATCGGGGAAGGGTGCCACGTACTGTGGAAGAACGAGGGGGACACAGACTGAACCAAGATCGAAGCGACCCCAACCCCAAAGTCTGAGTCCCTATAAGCAAAATGGGGCAGCCTCGGGGCATCAGGGTGAGTAACCAACCTAGAGCGTTGTAACAACCTAAAACGCGCATGCAACGCCTGCGCTGCCTGTACCAGCACAAGATTATCAGCGGACTGGGTAAATTGAGTCACCAGCAAGCAGCAGTATTCACAGGACTCAGGGTCGAAAGTGTCACCAACAACCCAACTGTTGGCAACAAAGTAATGCCAACAGGCAGTGTGACGGAGACGAAACCCATGAGGGGTCACCCTGAGTCAAGGGGACCAAGCAACCCTCAAACTCACATGAAGCGAGGGGGAAGGGGGGCTCCGAAGACACATCCATCGGACCCAGGCGTCCCCTAGGGGATTCCCAGGATCCTGAGCGCTTACTATAAGGGGACTCGCGCCCAGGTAAGCCCAGGCAGGGTACTGCTAACCAGCGCCCAAAACTACCAAACAATTTTCTAAAACTGAACCCCAAGGACGTGTACACTCACGGGGACCTAGCAGGGGGCACCACCAAATCAATAGTGAACAGGCAGGCCCAATAAGGGGAAAGCAAGGCCGACCCCCCCATAGGGCACTAAACAAAAAGAAAAACAAAACCCCGCAAGAGGACAATGCACCCCAAGGAACAGAGCCAGCCGCCATGAATGGTGACAACTAGCTGCATAGTACCCTGCGCCCCACCAGTGCAAACTATCTATTACCCTAACGTAAACAAGGAAGACAAAACCCCCAAACACCCAAAGGGCAGCCAAAAAACCAAGCAGACATTACTTACAGGGCACCTAGGGATGATAACCATAGGCACATGCAGCCCGAGTACCGTGGAATAATTCCTGGCATCGAAAAGACTTACTACATCTTATTTGGAAGCAAATCATCAAATGCAATTCAGCTACAGACAGACAACATTAACATCAGTAATAAAAAACCAGCGTTGAATGTAATGAAACGCCATTTTCTGGGTGAGTCCCGGAGGCTCCCCGGAGCTATCCCAGGCTGATATGCTAATGTCAGACTTTGGCATCAGTCATGTGTATGGAGTTCTTAGGCCTACCGGGGACCACGGCCAGAACCGGGCCCCCTCAGAGAGGCAAGGGGAGCAATGGCCTATAGAAGCCCCCGTGTAGTTGGAAGCATTCTATGTCTGCCATCGACCGGAACAGGCACCCAGAAAGGTAAGCGCCCCAAAACAAACCCCTATTCTGGTTAAAATTGCTACCTAAAACCGAACTAGTGGATAGAACTCCCCAACCGAAAACAAGCAAACTAGTGTGACGTCACATACTGCCGCGCCGCTGTCTGCGCAGCTCCCCCCTCCCCGGGAGGGGGAAGGGGGAGCCCCAGACCCCCCGCGCCGGCTACCCACACCTCAGTTCTTGAGGCTGGATGTCAAAAACGCGAAAAACCGCCGACCGGAGGGAGGGAGGGATGCCGGGGAGCCTCCGGGACTCACCCAGAAAATGGCGTTTCATTACATTCAACGCTGGTTTTCTGGGGGGAGCCCCGTCGGCTCCCCGGAGCTAACTACCCACAGACAGAAAAAGAGGGACTTACCCGGGAGGCGGTCGTCGCTCACCCCTCAACTCGAAGCCGAGACAACTGGCTGCAACCGCCGACCCAAAGCAACACAGGCCCGACGAGGCCCAGGGACATTCACAAGGTAACGAGCAGCCAGGACCCTGTTCGACCGCTAAAATCCCCGCGCCCGAATATCAGACCAAGACATATTCCCAAAGACGGCAGCAAGAGCCGCGAACTTGCGAACGTCATGGGCACGGGGATAGACCGTAGGCTGGCTGGACCTAATAACCCTGCGGACGACCTGAGAGACCCGAACCCGCGAACAGGGAAGAAAGGAAACCGGATCAACCCACAGCGCGTCCCCGGACACAGAAGCTGTGGCGCGCAAATAACGGCGAAGCGCCGCAACCGGACACAAAACATGATGCACCCCCGGCCTGACCAACCAAGCATCAACCACCCATGGACCCCTCCGGAACGCAGCAGTCTCATTCTTTGCCAGAAAAGGAGACGGCTGCAAACGAACAAAACTATCACCACGATCAAAAAGAGCAGAAACCCCTGCGCCGGAGGAGAGCATGAAGCTCCCCTACCCGACCCCCAGAGGCCAAAGCCAACAAGAAAAGTGCCTTGGAAAAACAAACCTGGACCGAAGGGGCCACAACGAAACGAGGAGATGAAAGGAAAGCGAGCACTCTGTCCAAAGACCAGGACGGCTCAGGCGACGCATGAGCAGGCCGGAGGTGAAACAATGCACGAGACAGCTTGCGAAACGGCGCAGACGTAACATCGATACCGAAAGCAAGCTGAAGCGGCTCCGCCAGCACCGCACGATACGAAGCGACAGTGTTAGGCATAAGATGACGGTCCTGAAACAACCACGCGAGGAAGGACAAGACCACCCGAACAGACAAAGAGCTAACACGACGAAGACGCAAAAAGAAACGGAAGGACCGCCAGGAAACTTCATACTGCCGCCGAGAAGAAGCCCTCAGGTGGGACACCAACAAGGAGGCCACCTGATCACCATAGAGATGATGATAGACTCGAGTCAAAAAAACCATACGCGAAGACTCGAGGAGAAGATCGAACCAGCTACGTGACGTACCGGCCCGATCTGCTGAAAGAGGCGGAGCCGCGGGAAAACCCTCGGGTTCGGACACCGAGCAACCAGCGCCTGAAACCAAGGCTGGGCCGGCCACCAAGGGGCCAGAAGGACAACTCTCCCCCGGTAAGTCTCTAAGCGAGTCAGGACCTGGAGCAACAGCCGAACCGGGGGAAAAAGGTACAGAAACCCCCACCTCGACCAGTCGAGCCGAAAGGCATCGACCCCGATGGCCTCGCAATCGGGGAAGGGCGCCGCATAAACGGGAAGACGCCGCGACCACGCCGACGCGAAGAGGTCCACTTCGGGGCGCCCGAACGTCTGGCAAAGCCAACGGAAGGACTCGTCGTCGACCGTCCACTCCGTGGAGAGGGGAACGAAGCGAGACAGGGCGTCGGCCAAGACGTTGGACAAGCCCCGTACGTGAACCGCCAGGAGAGCCAAACCCCGAGAACTCAGCAGACGAGTCACCCGAAGCGACCAACCCCAAAGAGACAAGGACCGCATCGAACCCCCGCGGTTCAGGCAATGAACCACCGGAGAGCAGTCCGAATGGAGCCGAATCGTCGATCCGCGGGCCACCCGAATCCTCCCCAGAGCAAACCACACTGCCGCGAACTTCCGCACCGTACTGTGAGCTCGACGGAAGGACGGATCCCAACGCCCCTGGCCGGCCTGGTGAGCACTGGTCACAAAACCCCAGCCGAGAGACGACGCATCCGTGTACACATCGAGCGAGGGCTCGGGTAGGCGCCAAGGCACTGAACCCCGAAAAACCCGAAGAGGAAGCCGGTGACGCAGCAACCGACGCAAGTCCCCCGGGGGTCGAACTCTGCGATCGCGAGAGAGGCGGAAGGGGGAACCCCGAAGGAACCAGAACAGCCGTCGAAGCCAAACCCAACCCGGCGGGTAGACCACCATCGCGAAGTTCAGGCTCCCGCACAGCCCCTCGAGCAACCGCCGGGTGACCCAAGGGCCCTCCAGAAACAGACGAAGGCGGGACCGCAGCCGCAGGAGAGACTCCGGAGGGAGAGACAAGGAGGCGGTTCGAGAGTCCCACACGAGACCCAGCCAAGTCCGAACCTGAGAGAGAACCAGATGGGACTTCCTCCAGTTCACCAAGAACCCGAACCCGGCGAGCTGGGAAAGAACCAAATCCCTGGCTAGCAAGCAAGCTGACTGGCTGGGAGCCCAAACCAGCCAGTCGTCGAGGTAGGCCAACACCCGAACACCTAGGAGACGCAAACGAGCCACCACAACCCGTGTAAGGCGTGTGAACACGCGAGGTGCCAGGTTCAACCCGAACGGGAGACAACGAAAGCGGTAACTCAGACGCTTCGCTACAAAACCGAGCCAGTCCCTGAACCGCGGATGAATCGGGACATGCCAATAAGCGTCCCAGAGGTCCAGGGACACCATCCAAGCTCCCGGCTCCAAGAGGAGCCGAACCTGAGACAGCGTAGTCATCCGAAAGGAGGGGCAATGAACCCAGGGGTTCAGACGGGACAAGTCCAGAATGAACCGCAGGTCCGCGCAGTCCCGTTTCGGAACTGGAAACAGACGGGAAACCCATCTGAGGGACGACGCCCAAGCGTACCCACTCCAAGACGACTCGACAGAGCGCAGGGGAAGAAGCCTGCCCTGCCAGCCCCGACCCCCCAAAGGGGGGAGGGGCCACCCAACGCCACCGCAGGCCGCGAGACACGACCCGAAAGGCCCACGAATCGTGGGACCAGGCGCGGGCGAACAGCGCAAGCCGCCCCCCCATCGCCCCGTCAAGGGGGCAAACCGCGAAAGGGCCGGCGACCCTTACGAGACCCAGAACCCCGCACAGCGCAAACACCGCGCCGACCAGACGAGGGAGGGTCCGCAGGAGGAGCCAACCCCAAACCTGACACCAGAGGCCTACCACGACGAGAGGAACCCCGAGCCCTGGCACGACCTTTCCGGGAAGACCCACCCCGGGACCCCCGGAAAACCAACAAGTCCGACATCGGACGACAAGCCGCCGACGCAGCCTGAATAGACTGCGCCACGGCCGACTCCCCAAACAGGAGAGGACAAAAAGGTGAAGAACGCCTAAGAGCCAGAGCCCAAGCAGATTCCACGGAGGAACCCAGCACCGCCTGCCGACACGCGAGACGGGAAGCATAGAACAGGGAAACCGCATCCCGCAAAATCGGCGTGAACAAGGCAGCCGACGAACGCGCAGCCGAGGACAAGGTGCCGGACCCCGGGACGGACCCAAGCGTCCCCACATCCTCCACGAGCCAATCCGAAGACAGCTCCAGGAGGGAAAAGAACCGCAAGGCCGAACACAAAAGGCCCCGAGCGCGCAAGTCCTCCGCCACGAGCGCCGCCGAAAGGGAGGGAACCTGCACATGGAGCTGAATAACGCCCACATCGCGGGGAAGGGCAGGGGCAAACAAGCACTCATTCAGGTACTCAAGTTCACCCCCCAGGAAAACCTGAAGCACCGTGGAAGCTTCCCGCCACTCCAGCGTGCGGGAACGACAGAAGGAATGCCAGGAATCCAGACCAAACAAGGGGCAGTCTGCTAGCCAGGACGACTCCGGAACCTCGTAACGGAGCCAGAAAGGGAACAAAGTCCCAAACCTGAACGTGGACGGATCCATTTCCGAGGCATAATCCGGGTCACGCAGGAGGTAAGCTGCAAAGGCCGCTCGCACCACACCAGGTTGGATGCGATAAGCCGAAAACCTCCGGAAGGACGGAACCGACGTACCCGGGGGAACACGGAACCGAACCCGGGGAGGGGCCGACACCAAATCCAACTCGTACGCAGAGGGGGGGAAAGAAAAACCCCACTCCTTGTAACAATAAGCCCCGCTCAGTGGGAAGAAAAACCCAGGCGGGGTCCAGCGGGGCCCAAGGCCCCCAAGTCAGCCCCTCCCCAGCCTCGAGGTCCGTCACCACAGGACCCGAGGCCGAGTCCTCTCCCCAAGCCCCAACCCCACAAGACAAGGACGGAGCAGCCGAAAAAGCTGGAGGAAGGGGGGCCCACTGGTCAGACCCTGAAGCTTCGGCCGGGAGACAAGACTCGAATGCCTCTGCCGCCCCCCCGGAAGGGGCAACCCCCGAAGCTGCCCGAGTCTCGAGATCAAGTAACCCCTGCTCCGACCCCGAAACCCTCAGACGCTTCGGGGCCGGAAGCAGGGGCGGGGGACCAGAACGAACAGAAGGGGAAGGACGAGGAGGTGCGGACTGAACCAGGATCGAAGCGACCCCCACCCCCAAGTCCGGGTCTCGAAAAGCAAAGCGGGGCAGCCCCGGGGCATCCAGGGAAGCAACCAACCGAGCGCGTTGCAACAGACGAAACCTAGACTGCAACGCACGTGCCGCCTGTACCCGAATAGAATCATCAGAGGATTGGGTAAATTGAGTCACAAGCAAGCAGCAACACTCACAGGACTCAGGGTCGAAAGTATCACCGACCCAACAGGCAGCGTGGCAGAGGCAAAAACAATGAGGGTCACCCTGAGACAAGGGGACCGAGCAACCCTCAAACTCGCACACAGCGAGTGGGGACTCCGGGGTCACATCCATCGGACCCACGCGCCCCCTAGGGGATTCCCAGGGTCCTGAGCGTTTACTTTAAGAGGACTCGCGCTCAGGTAGTCCCAGGCAGGGTGCTGCAAACCGGCGCCCAAAACTACCAAGCAAACTTCTAAAGCTGAACCCCAGGGACGTGTACACTCACGGGGACCTAGCAGGGGGCGCCACCGAGGAGAACAGTGGAAGGGCAAAAACAAACTGAATAAAATGACAGAACCCCCCACCAGGCAAAAACAAAAAGAAAAACAAAACCCCGCAAGAGGACAGCGAACCCCAAGGAACAGAGCCGGCCGCGATGTTGGGAAATACAAGCTGAGCAGCACCCTGCGCCCCTACCAGTGCAAACTGCCTCTTACCTGCCGGTAACAAGGGAGAACAGAACACCCAAGAGCCCAACAGGCGGCCGAAAAACCGAAAGGTAAAACGGACCAGCAGAGGCAGACCCCGAGGAGCCTGTGGAAGGTGGCCCCAAGCCCCAAGGGCAGTACTTACAGGGCACCTAGGGAAGGCAGCCCTAGGCGCATGCAGCCCGAGTACTGAAGATAACTCCTGGCTCTCGCACCCACAAAACTAACACCACACACAAAGCACAGTGCAGTAGCGACACCGGAGCCAGAGCACACGACCATCACCTATAGCATCAGCCTCAAGAACTAAGGTGTGGGTAGCTGGCGCGGGGGGTCTGGGGCTCCCCCTTCCCCCTCCCAAGGAGGGGGGAGCTGCGCAGACAGCGGCGCAGCAGTATGTGACGTCACACTAGTTTGCTTGTTTTCGGTTGGGGAGTTCTATCCACTAGTTCGGTTTTAGGTAGCAATTTTAACCAGAATAGGGGTTTGTTTTGGGGCGCTTACCTTTCTGGGTGCCTGTTCCGGTCGATGGCAGACATAGAATGCTTCCAACTACACGGGGGCTTCTATAGGCCATTGCTCCCCTTGCCTCTCTGAGGGGGCCCGGTTCTGGCCGTGGTCCCCGGTAGGCCTAAGAACTCCATACACATGACTGATGCCAAAGTCTGACATTAGCATATCAGCCTGGGATAGCTCCGGGGAGCCGACGGGGCTCCCCCCAGAAATGATGACAAGTTTCTTGGCCTATTCCTAGACAACTTCAGCACCCACATTCAACACATAACTAAGAAAGTCTCTAAGACAGTTGGTACACTCTCCAAAATCAGATATTATGTTCCAACTCTGCTCTCCTCTTACTATATTATGCACTAATCTACCCCTATCTTAATTATGGTATCTGTGCATGGGGGTCTACCACTGCAAACCACCTTAAGCCCATCATCACGCAGCAAAAATCTGCTATCAGAATAATAACTAACTCTGCTTTCAGACAACACTCAGCTCCTTTGTTTAAATCCCTAAACTTGCTAAATATTAACTCCCTCCACACATTCTCTTGTGTCAACTACATTTACAAAACCCTGTTCTTAAATGCAAACCATGCTCTGAAACTCTCCCTGGACAGATGTAATAGGACCCATTATCACCACACCAGAAATAAATATATCTTTGATATCCCCAGGGTCAAACTTAATCTGTGTAAACACTCTATGCAAATTAAGGGACCTAGTCTATGGAACTCACTCCCTAGTGAATTGAAAAACTGTAAAACTTTTGCCTTATTTAAAAGCAAAACCAAAAAGTACCTAATTTCATCTTCTTAGTTTCCTACACTGAGCTTTAAATTTGCTCTGTACCTAGTGTTACCCAATCTCCTAATTTTTATGTAGTATCAAACAACCTTATCATTGTGTTCACTGCTGTCTTCTTTTATGTACTAGCCATATGCTGTATTGCGACTACCAATTTTGGTCAACTACCATTCAAGCTGTCATTGCAATCAATCTTATTATTGTTTCTGCTGTACTGTGCCTACCTATTTTTGTCAACTACCATTCAAGCTGTCATTGCAATCAATCTTATTATTGTTTCTGCTGTATTGTGCCTACCTATTTTTGTCAACTACCATTCAAGCTGTCATTGCAATCAATCTTAGCTGCCTATGTGCTTTAATATACTGTACCTACAATTTTCTCTCATCTTCTTTTTTTCATTCCATGTAACTGTTATCATTTTTTTTGTCTATAAATTTTGCAAGTATTAAAATTAAAATTTTCTTAGATTAAGGACCTGCCCGAAACGCTGCGCGTACTAGTGGCTTTACAAGACTGTAATTACCATATTATGTATCCTCACATTCCCAATGTACCTTCTTGTATATGCATAAATAAATAAATAAATAAATAAATAAATAAATAAATAAATAATGGCTCAATTGATGATTGGTTTACCTAGTTTATCATTATTTGCATCATACATGTAACACCCAGATAATAATGGTTTAAATCGTCGTATGATGATTACTGCATTACGCCACGAATGACACAGGGCCTAACAGGCGCCATATGGGCAGGAATATAGATTGAAAATAAAAGGACCTACCACCAATGTGACACCCACAGATGATGGCAGTCTTCTAGTACACTTAATGCACTATTATGGCTCAATTGATGATTGGTTTACCTAGTTTATTATTATTTGCATCATACATGTTAAACCCAGATAATAATGGTTTAAATTGTCGTATGACGATTACTGCATTACACCACGAATCAACATATGATAACTGCTGTCTAGGGGTTGAGCAAAACATTATCGCACTTTGAGTCGATATCCCTAGGAAATGATAAGTTATAATTAAGTTCTCAACTCATCATTAACATGTAATGCAATTTGACAAGCCCTGCCAATTGTCACACTCTCATAGATAATATAACTGTCATTAGCCATAATGTGTGTGGAGTGCTGCCATAATAAAAATTGAACTTACGACTTGAACAAGGTACTGTACTTGCTCTAGTCGCAACAGTTATGGTTTCACTTTGTTGTGCGTTATATGAATTATCATTGAAAATTTTACAAAACATTTTTGCAATAGGTTGAATATTTTTTAATAAAAAATAAAGTGTAGTTTTCTAAAGAAAACACAACTCACCTGATATAAAATAGAATAAACATTTTTATATACTTTTAATATATATTTTTCACTCATCATTATCACCCATTTTCACCTTATCCCATTTGGGGTAATTTACCCATTCCCGACCCTTGCAGTACATCATTAATAAAACAACAATAAATTTATGCGTCTAAATCTTGGAATGGCCATCAATTAGGATTGAATTCCATGAAATTCGTCATTATCCACAATTCAGACGCAGATGTTTTAACTACCTGGTGGTTTCACCATCCGCCGTCATGAGCTGGTTGCCTTCCTGCCGAACAGCAACCAGGAACTGATACAAACTCATTGATGCGTCCACTGCCACCTTACGACCTTAAGAGAAATACAATATATTAGCTTGTAATTATGTACTGTATTTTGCAATACAATTCAAAGGTATTTACACTTTCAAGCACTACATAGCTAACATACATCACTGGACTTAAAAAGAGATTTTTCTCTTCATAGAAAGTCATTTCACTTATCAATTTATACAAAAAAAATTCTCATTTTACAAATTCAAATTTCATATCAATTCTCATTTCACAGAAAATCTCTAGTTTTATATACCAACACTAGACAACCTCTTAAAAGTACTGTATGAGCTAGGTTCTCCAAAACCCTCTGAATCAAATGTTTGGGTTATCCAGCCAAAAAATGTTTGGGTTTGACCGAATAATGCAGACTAGCATAAGAGTAAATAAAGTTTAGATAATTTTCTGCCAATACTTCCCTCTATGTGGACAGAAATCCAGATAACCAGAGATTAGGTTACGTAAATTTTCAAGAAATACACATTTCTAGATGTACAGTATCACACAAGAGGACAAACTACAACAATTTAAGCTGAGGTTTCTGTTTCAAATTATGTTTTTGAAATATAGTATGTACAGAAATTTAAATTATGTTGCTTGAAGTACCAAAAACTTTTTGAATATGGTCATTTTTGGACTTCCCTGGTAAGAACTCTACTTATCCAGATGTTTGGCTTATCCAGTGAGGGGTCCTTCCCATGTAGTTGTCTGGATAAGTGAACATAGACAGAATATAATGGGTAGGTCTGAAAGTCCATATGCAAATTTGCGTGATCCTGACAGGGATAGAAAGCCAGTGGCTTCTCGAAGGTCTTCCCATTGTTTTAGCTGAAAAGACAACTTGAGAAGTATAGAATATATTAAAATATATATATATATATATATATATATATATATATATATATATATATATATATATATATATATATATATATATATATATATATATATATATATATATATATATATACATATATATATATATATATATATATATATATATATATATATATATATATATATATATATGTGTGTGTGTGTGTGTGTGTGTTTGTGTACATATTTATATGTAAGTACTTAATTTTCATTACACAAGGCCAGGTCAGGTCAGGTTAGGAAAGGATTACATGGATACAAGACACATAATTCCCTAGACGTTTCATAAACACAATTTAATTAAAACCTACCAAATCCAAACTAACCTGAGCCTAACACATCCTAATCTAATACTATACACTCTAAACTAACGATACATACTGTTTAGGCAGTCATAAAATAAGCTTTGTCAAGACATCTTGTGTACAATTTGGCAATACCAAAGATAGGTTAATTAGGGATGGGGAACCTGCAGCATTTTATAGTCCTCAGTGCATCTGCAGCAACTATATTAATTTGCCTGTGAAGGGTAAATAAAAACTGGTGGCCACGACAAGGACAGGAAGCTGGCAGCTTGTCAAAGGTCCCCCCCTTTGCCTTGATGATCTTTTTTATAATATAACTGCTCCAATTTCTCAGAAGTTTCAGTGCACGCAGTTAGATGTGCCTGTTAATTTCACATAATCTATCCCTAAGGATTCCACATATCAAGATGTTCTACACTAATCCCATATGCATTAATTACAATTAATATTTCTTCCAAAGGGTACAGGACCAATCAGGCCAGCTGAGAGGTAACTTGCTCTAGAATTATTAAATTAAGTAGAATTATTAAAATTATTATTATTAATTATAAAATTATTAAGTAACAAGTTGGTCTGCTTGGCAAGTCGACCAACTAGGTTGTAATATAAGTCGACATATCACGGACTGTCATCAGTCTAACTTGAATAGTGATTCAGTTACAGGCGCTCTAGAGATACTCCGGATCTTCAACATCATCGACATTCACCAAAACCTATGTAACACTCGACGAGTTTAGTTCCTCCCCTCGCAAGACACTACAGCCTCGTCACAGAGCAGACAGTCGGATTTTGGTCGTACTCAAGCTTCCTGCTCTCATCCCGCATTTTGAGCTCTATATCCCCGGCCTCGCTCAAGCTCTGTTCTCTGTACTCCAGGCCTCACTTCTACTAACTGCTGTAACCAAGGCTATATTGAATAAACATAAAAAATAACTAAACTCTTTGAACCTTAACACCCAAACTTGTATATGCAAACACACGTTACACCTACCTACTAGAAAGCAATTTAAATTTAAGTAACACAGTTTTTGACAGAGTAATTCAATATAAACAGCACATGACATAGTGTGTGTGGCCTTGTGAAACCTTTGTTAAGTAAAATATGGCCTTCATATGATGAAAGGGTCACCACCCCCGGGACAGATGTAACACAAAAAAGGGGGCAATAGCTTCAAGCACAACAAGCCACAATATAGGACAGAAAACAGGAGATGCTTCTTCATCCATAGGGTTGTAAATCCGTAGAACCGCCTACCCAAAGAACCGCCAAAGCCGTAAATGTCAAAACACTGCTGAATGTTATAATCCAAAATCATCAGGGACAAAAGGGGGAGGGGGGCCTTTGACAAGCAGCCAGCTTCCTGTCCTAATCGAGGACCACTGGAGTGTTAGTGGCCCTCAGGTAAATTCAAGATAGAGACCCTTTTATTTTATTTTAACCAATTTAATCTAACGTGTATGAACACACTCTGGCTGCAAAACCCCCCAACACAATGAATTACTAAAAAAAATGTTATTTATTAACTCACCGAAGAAGTTTTTCATCTCATTTTCCTTCACAGCCGACGGTGCAACATCTGCAATAAGCTTGGCGAGCCCCAATATTCCCATAATGATAGTTTTTAGGGAAAAATTTGGGCAACAACACAGGCGGGAGGACGAGAGGCCAACCAGATGTAAACAAACACTCACCAACACAAAAAGTTCGCGCCAACTGGAGCGTCCGGATATGCAACATAATCATTCTTCTTAATTTGACAATACTTTCTATACCGCTTCAGCTAGTCAATACTATATCAATAATCACTATATTACTACTATTATATTTCACGAGCTATGTAGCTGTTTTGCTTAAGTTGTTTATGTATAAACTTGTATAAACTATTTATTATTTCATTGCACATTTGTTCAACGCAACCAAGGCTTGAAGGGGCTACAAGCCCAAATTTAACTAACCAACCTCATGGCACTATAATAATAATAATAATAATAATAATCTTTATTTAGGTAAGGTACATACATAAAGAGATTTACAAAGTTTGTTGGCTTTATAGATAGAGCTAGTACATACAATGCCTAAAGCCACTATTACGCAAAGCGTTTCGGGCAGGAAAAACATTAATGACTACAGCTTAAAACTAATGGGTAAAAAGAAAAGATGTGATGAGTACATATAAAAAATAGAGGTAAAAGAGGGGGGAACATTGTTGAAAAAGCAGCACAAATACAATTACAAATTATTACAGAATATTACATTCAAACAGCGTTGATTTGAAAAACAAAAAAAACAAAAAATATACATGGGTTGACAACAGGGGGGTAAGGTGGGTTACATGGAATTTATTAGGTATAGCTTCGTTTTTAACTTAAACTGGTTGAGAGAGGTACAGTCTTTAACATGGTTGGGAAGGTCATTCCACATTCTGGGTCCCTTGATTTGTAGAGCATTTCTGGTTTGATTTAGTCGTACTCTAGGAATATCAAAACTGTATTTATTTCTGGTGTGGTGTTTTGTCTGGTGTGGTGTGTTACGAACCCGGATCCAGCGTCCGAGCCTGGAGCAGTGACAACCACGCCATCTGTGGGTCAGCTCCCGAAACCCCCGCCAAACGGACGACGACACCTGGTGAGGACAGCGTGTACTGGCCACAAGGGCCAGTTTCCAGTCCTGTGCAGCTCACAACACCGCCGCTCCTGACCTCTGGTGAGGTGGTGCTCCGACGACAGCGCCATCTATGGACTGGATACGTCAGGTGTTTGCGCCCGAGCCCGTAAGTGAGATGTATTAGTGTCCCGGTTATTGATGACGTGTCTGTTTACAGAGTCGACCTGGGACCACTGTGTTGAAGTGGAGTCAGTCTACCCGAGGCAGCCAGTCTCCATACTGTGAAGTTTGCTGCAGCTGTTGTGACGTCGTCCCCCCGGAAGAACACTGTTGTGTGTTAGCCTGCCAGTGGAGTGGCAGTGAAAAGATTTACCCGGGACCGACTGTTGAAGACGATCATCCACTGGGGTATTGAGGACAGGAGGGTGATTTGGGATATCACACGAGACTCCTGTCTAGGGCGTACCCCTTATATCGTTCGTGGAGTGGCCGTACCAGCCTTGGTGGCTCAGTACCTGCCAGCTGACCAGCTGGACGTGTGGTTGACGGCCTCCATGACGGTGCCCCCAGTGGACCTGCGTTTTGGCTGACCTGTGGCCCGGGTACGCTCGGCATTCTCAGAGGACACGTCGTGAGGCCACGAAGAAAGCACCAAGGACTCGGCACCAAGTGGTGTGGCACCAGCGTCTTCAGCAGAAGACCACGATGAAGGATTAATCCCCTTGTATAGTGTTAATACCCTCCCCCTGTGCACGTTTGATTTTTATATATTTAATAGGTGATGGTAATAATTATAATATTAAGTTCTTAGCTTTCTTTCCCTACTCCCTTTAAGTTAATTGCGTCACGGATCTCATCCCTTGATAGCCAATACTGGCTTGGGAACGGATACATATATCTTCCTCTAACATCAGAGTAAGGACCCCGTTGCGTCCCGAGAGGGTCGTAACATGGTGGTAAACTAATTGTTTACCTAAATTTACCTGAAGGCCACTAGCACTCCAGTGGCCTTGACGAGGAGAGGAGACCCTGTGGTTTCTCACAAAATTGCCCTGATAAAATTTTCCACTTGGATTTTAAAATTTAACAGTTTTGGCATATACCACTTCGACGAGCAGGCTGTTCTATGGGTTTATAACCCTGTGGGTGAAAAAGCATTTCCTGTTCTCAGTCCTACATTAATTGTGACTTGTTGAGCTTGTAACTGTTGCTCCGTGTTTGTTACATTGTGGCTTGTTGAGCTTGTAACCGTTGTTCCGTGAATGTACTCACCTAGTTGTGTTTGCGGGGGTTGAGCTCTGGCTCTTTGGTCCCGCCTCTCAACTGTCAATCAACTGGTGTACAGATTTCTGAGCCTCTATCATATCTACATTTGAAACTGTGTATAGAGTCAGCCTCCACCACAACACTACTTAATGCATTCCATTTGTTAACTACCCTGACACTGAAAAAAATCTTTCTAACGTCTCTGTGGCTCATCTGGGTACTAAGTTTCCACCTGTGTCCCCTTGTTCGTGTTCCACCCGCGCTAAAGAGTTTGTCTTTGTCCACCCTGTCAATTCCCCTGAGAATTTTGTAGGTGGTTATCATGTCTCCCCTTACTCTTATGTTTTCCAGGGTTGCGAGGTTCAGCTCCCTTAGCCTTTCCTCGTAACTCATTCCTCTCAGTTCCGGGACCAGTCTGGTGGCATACCTCTGAATCTTCTCTAACTTCGTCTTGTGTTTAACTAGGTATGAACTCCAGGCTGGAGCTGCATACTCCAGGATTGGTCTTACATAATTGGTATACAGGGTCCTGAACAATTCATTACACAAGTTTCTAAAGGCAGTTCTTATATTGGCCAGTCTAGCATATGCCGCCGATGATATCCTTTTGATGTGGGCCTCTGGGGACAGGTTCGGTGTGATATCAACCCCCAGATCTTTCTCTCTATTTGACTCTTGTAGGATTTCACCTCCCAGATGGTACCTTGTGTTCAGCCGTCTGCTCCCTTCGCCTAATTTCATTACTTTACACTTTCCTGAGTTGAACTTTAGCAGCCATTTTCTAGACCATTCCTCCAGTTTGCCCAGGTCATCCTGTAGTCTCTGTCTATCTTCATTTGTTTTGATTCTTCTCATAATTTTTGCATCGTCAGCAAACATTGAGAGGAATGAGTCTATACCCTCTGGAAGGTCGTTTACATATACTAGAAACAGGATGGGTCCGAGTACAGAGCCCTGTGGAACCCCGCTGGTGACATCTCGCCACTCTGATGCCTCCCCCCCTCACCGTTACTCGCTGTTTCCTATTGCTTAGATACTCCCTTATCCACTGGAGCACCTTACCTTTTACTCCTGCCTGCTGCTCCAACTTTTGTAACAGCCTTTTGTGAGGTACTGTGTCAAAGGCTTTCTGACAGTCCAAGAAAATGCAGTCTGCCCACCCTTATCTTTCCTGCCTAATTTGTGTTGCTTGGTCATAGAATTCTATGAGGCTTGTGAGGCACGATTTACCATCTCTGAACCCATGCTGGTGGTGTGTTATAAAGCTGTTTCCCTCCAGATGCTCTACGAGCCTTTTCCTCACAATCTTCTCCATCACCTTGCATGGTATACAAGTTAGGGAAACTGGCCTGTAGTTTAGTGCCTCTTTCCTGTCACCCTTTTTGTAAACTGGGACTACATTAGCTGTCTTCCAGCTTTCCAGAAGGTCTCCCGTTTCCAGTGACCTGTTATACACCATAGAGAGTGGCACACTTAGTGCTTCTGCACCTTCTTTTAGAATCCATGGTGAGATTCTGTCAGGCCCAACAGCCTTTGACACATTCAGCTTCAACAGATTCCTTTTAACCTCATCACTGGTGAGGTAAATTTCCTCCAAGGTTGTTCGGTTTGCCTCCTCATTTAGTGCAGGGACCTCTCCTTGTTCTATTGTGAAGACCTCCTGGAATCTCTTGTTGAGTTCTTCACACACCTCTTTGTCGTTCTTTGTGCATCTGTTCTCCCCTTTTCTCAGTTTCATCACTTGTTCCTTCACTGCTGTTTTCCTCTTGATGTGACTGTGGAGCAGTTTTGGTTGGGTCTTAGCTTTACTCGCGATGTCATTTTCATACTGTGTCTCTACTTCTCTTCTCACTCTGATGTACTCATTCCTGGCCCTCTGGTATTTCTCCCTGCTCTCTGGTGTTCTGTTATTCCTGTAGTTTCGCCATGTTCTTTTACTCAATTGCTTTGTTGCTGCACATTCCTGGCTGAACCACAGAGTCTTCTGTTGCTTTTCATTTTTCACTTTTCGGACTGGGATAAACCTATCTGCAGCCTCCTGACACTTCTGAGTGACATAATCCATCATATCCTGTACAGTCTTTTCTCCGAGTTCTGTTGCCCATAGTATTCCTATTAGGAAGTTCCTCATCTCGTCATATTTTCCTCTTCGGTAATTTAGTCTTTTTCCTTCTAATCCCATCCTTGGATAGGTTATCCCTACTTCTACCAGATACTCAAACAACAATACACAGTGGGTCACTCATTCCTATGGGGGCTTCATATTTGACTTCCCTTATTTCTGTGGCTTGTTGAGCTTGTAAACGTTGCTCCTTGTTTGTGTTACATTGTGGCTTGTTGAGCTTGTAACTGTTGCTCCTTGTTTGTGTTACATTGTGGCTTGTTGAGCTTGTAACTGTTGCTCCTTGTTTGTGGTACATTGTGGCTTATTGAGCAATTCAATTTCTTTCTTTATTGTGCACCCCATACCCATCCCGTTGGCGGTGGTGTAAAGGATTACAGAGGCACATAATCACGTAAGTACTTCATTCATAATGATGTGCTGCCCGAAATCTTAGCGAAGTATCCAAAATTTGCTTACTGTAGGTAATGCATGCACATGACTGTAAAGCTGCCGCCCAGTTGGGTGGGTGTGCAGCACATGACTGTAAAGCTGCCGCCCAGTTGGGTCGGTGTGGAGCAAGACTAGTAACTGTGTGACTCACCATAGATGTAAAGTGCCTTGTATAGTGACTGTTGTGAGCCTCTTGTTGATCACTTGTGACACAAAAGATTATTGATGTGTGTATTTGTGTGGGTGATTAAATATGTATGTCTATGTATCTATGTATACGTATGTATATGTACATGTATGCATGAGTATGTGTACATGTATATATAACATTAATAATTTTGCAACTAGCGTCAAAAGATTGCTATATGCTTAGCTAAACGAACTAGAGGGTTCAGTTCCTGAACCGATTATGTGCCTCTGTAATCCTTTACACCACCGCCCACGGGATGGGTATGGGGTGCATAATAAAGAAAGAAATTGAATTGACCAACTTGTATAATTGATGATTTCTGCCATGTTCCCCCTCCCCCCCCCCTTTTTTTTCCTTATTTCAACACAATGTATACTTTAATCTCAGTTAGTATTAAATTAAATTAAATTAATTTTTTTTATTCAGGAAAAGTACATACATAGTTGATTTACAAACATTTATTTATTTATTTTATTTTTTATTTATATACAAGAAAGTACATTGGGTTTGTGAGAATACATAGCATAGTATTTACAATCTTGTAAAGCTTAATCTAACAGATAATCCTTAATCTAACAGATAATTTTAAGTAGGTAAATTCTAGCAGAATTAATAAAATGATAACAAATACATAGCAAGAAAAAAATGAGATGAGAGAGATTAGTAAGTATATTAAAGCACATTGGTATATTAAAGCTCTGGTTGATTACATTGACAGCTTGATTTGTAATTTAAACAAGATTAATAGACACCATACAGCAGATTGACAGCACATATAAGAAGACAGCAATGATCACAATGGTAAAGATGTTCAGATTGGGTACATAAAGATTGGGAGATTGGGTAGCAATAGATACAGTGCAATTTTAAAGCAAAAGGTAAACTATAAAGATGAAATTAGGTACTTTTTAGTATTGTTTTTGAATGACGCAAAAGTTGGACAGCTTTTCAAATCAAATCAAATCAAATGTTTATTTAGGTAAGGTACATACATAAAAGAGATTTTACAAAGAGTGATGGATTTATAGATAGGGCTAGTACATACAATGCCTAAAGCCACTATTACGCAAAGCGTTTCGGGCATGAAAAACTTAAATGACTAAAGCTTAATACTAATTGAGCATAAAGAATAAAATGAGTTGAGAACAAATAAAAAAAGAGATAAAAAAGTGGGGAACATGGCTGAAAAAGCAGCACAAATTCAATTCTGTCGACAAACGGCGCCATTTAAAAAAAGACATTGGTTGACAATAGGGGGGTAAGGTAGGTTACAGGGAATTTATTAGGTATAGCTTCGTTTTTATCTTAAACTGGTTGAGAGAGGTACAGTCTTTAACATGGTTGTTTCAATTCAATAGGGAGTAAGTTCCAAAGACTGGGTCCCTTTATTTGCGTAGAGTGTTTACACAGATTAAGTTTGACTCGGGGGATATCAAAGAGATATTTATTTCTGGTGTGGTGATAATGGGTCCTATTACATCTGTCCAGGGAGAGTTTCAGAGCAGGATTTGCATTTAAGAACAGGGTTTTGTAAATGAAGTTGACACAAGAGAATTTGTGGAGTGAGATTATGTTTAGCATGTTTAGGGAGTTAAACAAGGGGGCTGTGTGTTGTCTGAAAGCAGAATTTGTTATTATTCTGATAGCAGATTTTTGCTGGGTAATGATGGACTTGAGGTGGTTTGCAGTGGTTGAACCCCATGCACAGATACCATAATTAGATAGGGATTTCTAAATCAGATGATAGATTAGTGCATAATATAGAGAAATGTGAGCAAAGTTAGGTACATAATATCTGATTTTGGAGAGTATACCAACTGTTTTAGAGACTTTCTTAGATATGTGTTGTATGTGGGTACTAAAGTTGAGTCTCTTGTCTAGGAATAGGCCGAGAAACTTTCCATCATTTTTATTGCTAATGTTTTCATTGTCTATCTGAAGCTGAATTGCATTTGTAGATTTGCTTCCAAATAAGATGTAGTAGGTCTTTTCTATGTTAAGGACCTGCCCGAAACGCTGCGCGTACTAGTGGCTTTACAAGACTGTAATTACCATTTTATGTATCCTCACATTCCCAATGTACCTTCTTGTATATGCATAAATAAATAAATAAATAAATAAATAAATAAGTGTTAGTTTGTTGGTAGACATCCATAAGTGGACTTTTTTTTAGTTCATTATTAACAACATTAGTGTATGTGGGTTGGGGTTGGAGTAGATGAGGATAGTATCATCAGCAAACAAAATAGGTTTCAGAATGTTAGAGACATTAGGCAGATCGTTGATGTATATAAGAAAATCTTAATTCTTTCCTCAGTGACTGTGGGATAGCTGCTGTATAGCCTGAATTCAAATTATAATCTCATTTAACTACCTTTGTGTACTTTAGCTCTGCCTTTCCTTTCAAAAGGTTTTTACTTTAGTTAAAAAAAAAGAAAAAAAAATAATAATAGTCATTTTATTTTTATTTTTATTTATGCATATACAAGAATGTACATAAGGAATGTGAGGATACAAATATGGTAATTACAGTCTTGTAAAGCCACTAGCACGCGCAGCGTTTCGGTCATCTTTATTATTGTCTTTTTTCTTTTTACTCCCATGTTCCATAGTACACTGGCTTTGCCTGTGTCCTCTAGTATTAACTTCATTATCTAGTGTTCCTGAGTGTATCTCTATTTAAACTACCTCAGTTTGTTTTAGTGTAACTTTAGTATTCAACTATAGTGTACTTATAATAGTATAGTAAGCAAGCTTTTCATTTTATAGATTTCATAATTGCTTTTTTACTTTTTTGGTCATCTATTGTTATTAATTATTCTAGTTCATTTTTTACATTCCTAGTTCCCATTAAGTTTTTTTTTTTTACTTAAAATTACCATTAAGTTTATATTACTTTAGAATTTTTATGCTACTTTTTTCTTTGTTTTCTATTTTGTAATTTGCCATTCTTGCCTTGTTTTCCTGCAAACAGCCTTTTTATGCAGACTAGTATAGACCCAGAACTAAACCTCTTATCCACTATCTATGACAATCATCACTTCAATGATCAAAATTGCAGATATTTTACAGCACATGATGTAAACAATGTATTAACAGATAATCACAATATCTCTGTGATCAACTTGAATGTTAGATCCCTAGGTAAACACTTCGATGATGTTAGTGCCTTGATTGAAACTATTGACAACAAATTCTCTTTTATTATACTTACTGAAACGTGGTTGAAAGAGGATACTACTCAACTCTTTAACATGCCTAACTACTCGGCAATTCACAACTGTCGTCAACTTCAGAGAGGTGGTGGCACTGCTCTTTACTACCACCAAGAACTAACATGCTTAAAAGTAATTAGAACTAGAGACTGCTGTGGCGAGTATATCTTCGCCAGCTTCAGAGTCAAGGGTGCCGAGTCTGTCCTGACTGTGGGTGCAGTCTATAGAATTCCTAACACTGATGTGTACGAATTCAACTCAAACCTTAGAAATCTAATACTCGATAACAGACTGAACAAAAACCATCTAATTATCGCAGGGGACTTTAATATTGATCTCTGCGAGCCAGAACACCCTACTGCTGTTAGCTTCCTCAACTGTATGAATTCCTGCTTCCTCATACCCTTAATCACTAGACCTACTAGAATCACTGATAGTACTGCTACGACTCTAGATCACATCTGGACAAACATAACCTCTCGGCTTACTTCAGGTATAATCACCGATAGCACTACAGACCATTACCCCACATTTCTCTTAACTAACATTAGCAAACCACCTCTAGAGTCAAGGGAGTTAAGCTTTAGGCTGCACAATGAAACTGCTATAGACAATTTTATAACTGCTGCTGATAATGTCAACTGGGAGTCCGAGTTAGGTAACACAGGGGGACATCAACCTAGCAGTGCAATCTTTTCTTCATAAAACTCTTAGCCTTTATAACACCCACTGTCCTATGCTTACAAAACAAGTCACAAACAAAAGGCTTAACAATCCTTGGCTTGCAAAGGGAATACTTAAATCCATTAACAAAAAACACGACCTTGAGAGGGGACAGTGAATTAGAAAACGGTGGGGTAGACAGAGGGACAGGGGAGTTGGGGATGGTGGAGAGCAAGAGGGGATAAGGGAGAGGGGGAATGGTAGGGAAGACGAGGGGACAGGGGAGTGGGAGATGATGGGGAGGAAGAGGGGACGGTGGAGTGGGGAATGGAGGGGTGGACGAAGGGACGGTGGAAAGGGGAATGGAGAGGAAGACGAGAGGACGGAAGAATGAGGGATGGTGGATAGGTCAAGAGGACGGGGGAGGGGAGGGAATAGTGGGGAGGACCAGGGGATGGGGGAGGGGGCAATGGCTGAGAGGACGAGAGGACGTGGGAATGGGGAAGGTTGGGAGGACAAGGGAACGGAAGAGTGGAGAATAATAGGGAGGACTGGGAGATAGAGGAAGGTTGCTATGGCTCAATACGTTGCTGAGCCACAGCAACGCGTGTCCGGGTACAGCTAGTAAATACATAAATAAATATATAAATGTTGATTTGCGAAGCACCATTATTATATGTAATAACTAATAGTGCTTATTATAAGTATAATCCCCCATACCCATCCTGTGGACAATAGTGAACCCAATATACTCATCCTGTTGGTGGTAATGGACCCTGTACCCATCCTGTGGGCTATAATGAACCTCATACAAATCCTGTGGGCCTTTTTTTTTTTTTTTTTTGAGATATATACAAGAGTTGTTACATTGTTGTACAGCCACTAGTACGCGTAGCGTTTCGGGCACGTCCCTGGAATACGATCCCCCGCCGCGAAGATTCGTTTTTTCATCCAAGTACACATTTTACTGTTGAGTTAAACAGAGGCTACAGTTAAGGAATTGCGCCCAGTAAATATCCACAGTCTCTGTACCTAAAGCCTACTAGTTCCACTGATGTCAATGAGATAATCCTTTCCCTTAAAACCAAGTCTAGTGCCCTCGAGGAGATACCAACTTTAATTTACAAAAAAGCCTCCAGATCCTTAGC
The DNA here is from genome assembly GCF_040958095.1 of Procambarus clarkii. Classification (NCBI taxonomy): domain Eukaryota; kingdom Metazoa; phylum Arthropoda; class Malacostraca; order Decapoda; family Cambaridae; genus Procambarus; species Procambarus clarkii. The sequence goes on from NC_091226.1 coordinate 10,184,699, forward strand.
CCCTGCTATTGCATTGCTCTTCACCAAGTCACTTGAACTCCAAACCTTTCCAGACATTCTAAAAAAAGCAAGAGTAACGCCTGTCCACAAATGTGGTGATATCACAGATGTTAACAACTACAGACCTATATCAATCCTGCCTAACTTATCAAAAATATTTGAAAAATTAATCTACAAGCAGCTTTACTCTTTTCTAGCCAAACACAATATACTTAGCTCTTGTCAATATGGCTTCAGACCCCAAAAAAGCACTAACGATGCACTTATTAGTATGATTAACTTAATTCACGCAGCTCTTGATAAAAAGGAGTTTCCTGTTGGGTTATTTGTGGACCTGCGTAAGGCTTTTGATACTGTCAACCACCAAAACCTTCTTCTTAAATTACATCATTATGGAGTCAGAGGTCACTCCCTGCAATACCTCCAATCCTACCTTACTGACAGGCTCCAGTATGTTTCTGTGAATAATACAATTTCTCCCACCCTACCCATCAACATTGGTGTTCCTCAGGGCAGCATACTTGGCCCTCTCCTCTTTCTCATCTACATTAATGACCTTCCAAATGCCTCCCAACACCTCAAACCAATTCTATTTCCTGATGACACAACCTTTTAAAAGGGTCCTCGTAGCCTGGTGGATAGCGCGCAGGACTCGTGATTCTGTGGCGCGGGTTCGATTCCCGCATGAGGCAGAAACAAATGGGCAAAGTTTCTTTCACCCTGAATGCCCCTGTTACCTAGCAGTAAATAGGTACCTAAGAGTTAGTCAGCTGTCACGGGCTGCTTCCTGGGGGTGGAGGCCTGGTCGAGGACCGGGCCGCGGGGACACTAAAGCCCCGAAATCATCTCAAGATAACCTCAAGATAACCTTCATTTACTCCAATCCTGACCCCCTTGCTCTAAATGCCACAGTAAATACTGAGCTAGAGAAAGTCCATCTTTGGCTAACTGCCAACAAACTCACCCTTAACATTGACAAAACGTTTTATATTCTGTTTGGCAATAAATCCTCTAATCAAATAAATCTCAAAATAAACAATACCCAAATTTGTAACAAATTAGATGGCAAATTCCTTGGCGTTCTCATCGACCACAAGCTGAATTTCTAGGGACACATTCTAAATATATCGAAAAAAGTTTAAAAAACTGTTGGCATTCTTTCTAAGATCAGATATTACATACCTCGCCCTGCCCTGGCGACACTCTATTACTCCCTCATCTATCCATATCTCAACTATGGTATTTGTGCTTGGGGTTCTACTACCCAAAATCTTTTACGTCCTCTAATTACCCAACACAAAGCTGCTATTAGGACAATATCCAACTCTGGCCCCAGACATCACTCGGTACCCTTACTCAAATCTCTGAATATGTTAGATAATAATAATAATAATAATAATAATAATCTTTATTTAGGTAAGGTACATACATAAATAGATTTACAAAGTTTGTTGGCTTTATAGATAGAGCTAGTACATACAATGCCTAAAGCCACTATTACGCAAAGCGTTTCGGGCAGGAAAAACATTAATGACTACAGCTTAAAAGTAATGGGTAAAAAGAAAAGATGTGATGAGTACATATAAAAATAGAGGTAAAAGAGGGGGGAACATTGTTGAAAAAGCAGCACAAATACAATTACAAATTATTACAGAAAATTACATTCAAACAGCGTTGATTTGAAAAACAAAAAAACAAAAAATATACATGGGTTGACAACAGGGGGGTAAGGTGGGTTACATGGAATTTATTAGGTATAGCTTCGTTTTTAACTTAAACTGGTTGAGAGAGGTACAGTCTTTAACATGGTTGGGAAGGTCATTCCACATTCTGGGCCCCTTGATTTGTAGAGCATTTCTGGTTTGATTTAGTCGTACTCTAGGAATATCAAAACTGTATTTATTTCTGGTGTGGTGCTCATGGGTTCTGTTACAACCTTCTATGAAGCTTTTGAGATCAGGATTGGCATTATAGTTTAGCGTTTTATATATGTATAATACACATGAGAGAATGTGCAGTGACTTAATGTCTAACATATTCAGAGATTTGAGTAGGGGTACCGAGTGATGTCTGGGGCCAGAATTGGATATTGTCCTAATAGCAGCTTTGTGTTGAGTAATTAGAGGACGTAAGTGATTTTGGGTAGTAGAGCCCCAAGCACAAATACCATAGTTGAGATATGGATAGATAAGGGAGTAATAGAGAGTCACCAGGGCAGGGCGTGGTACATAATATCTGATCTTAGAAAGAATGCCCACAGTTTTTGAAACTTTTTTTGATATGTTTAGAATGTGTCCCTGGAAATTCAGCTTGTGGTCAATGAGAATGCCAAGGAATTTGCCATCTAATTTGTTACAAATTTGGGTATTGTTTATTTTGAGATTTATTTGATTAGAGGATTTATTGCCAAACAGAATATAGAAAGTTTTGTCAATGTTAAGGGTGAGTTTGTTGGCAGTTAGCCACAGATGGACTTTATTAAGCTCAGTATTTACTGTGGCATTTAGAGCAAGGGGATCAGGACTGGAGTAAATGAAGGTTGTGTCATCAGCAAATAGAATTGGTTTGAGGTGTTGGGAGGCATTTGGAAGGTCATTAATGTAGATGAGAAAGAGGAGAGGGCCAAGTATGCTGCCCTGGGGAACACCAATGTTGATGGGTAGTGTGGGAGAAATTGTATTATTCACAGAAACACATTGGAGCCTGTCAGTAAGGTAGGATTTGAGGTATTGTAGGGAGTGTCCTCTGACACCATAATGATGTAATTTAAGAAGAAGGTTTTGGTGGTTGACAGTATCGAAAGCTTTACACAGGTCCACAAATAACCCAACAGGGAACTCATTTTGATCAAGAGCTGTATGAATCGAGTTAAGCATACTAATAAGTGCATCGTTAGTGCTTTTTTTGGGCCTGAAGCCATATTGGCAAGGGCTAAGTATATTGAGTTTGGCTAGATATGAGTAAAGCTGCTTATAGATTAGTTTTTCAAAATTTTTTGACAAGTTTGGCAGGATTGATATAGGTCTGCAGTTGTTAACATCTGTGAGATCACCACATTTGTGGACAGGCGTTACTCTCGTTTTTTTTAGAATATCTGGAAAGGTTTGGAGTTCAAGTGACTTGTTGAAGAGCAAAGCAATAGCAGGGGCTAAAGATCTGGAGGCTTTTTTGTAGATTAAAGTTGGTATCTCCTCAAGGGCACCAGACTTGGTTTTAAGGGAAAGGATTATCTCATTGACGTCAGTGGAATTAATAGGCTTTAGGTACAGAGACTGTGGATAGTTACCTGTAAGATAGTCCTTAATGTCAGTACTGGAAGATGGAATATCATTAGCAAGGGATGAACCAATGGAAGAGAAGAACCTATTGAACTCAATAGCAGAATCCGAGGCTGAAAGCTGACCATCGTTATTAGACAGGAGTGTTGGTTTGTTAATTATAGACTTCTTTGATCCCAATATTTGTGAAATTGTTCTCCAAGTTTGTTTAATGTTGCTCTTTATTTGGGTAAATTTATCTTCGTAGTATTTAGTTTTGGCTCGTCTAATTATCTTAGATAGCAATAATGAGTAATTCTTTGAGAATTCTTTGGAGACAATTCCTAACCTATACTTCTTCTCAAGGTCATGTTTTTTATTAATAGATTTAAGTATTCCCTTTGTAAGCCAGGGATTGTTAAGCCTTTTGGTTGTGACTTGTTTTGTAAGCATAGGACAGTGGGTATTATAAAGGCTAAGAGTTTTTTGAAGAAAAGATTGAACTGCTAGGTTGATGTCCTCTATGTTACCTAACTCGGACTCCCAGTTGACATTATCAGTAGCAGTTATAAAATTGTCTATAGCAGTTTCATTGTGTTGTCTAAAACGTATCTCTCTTGACCCAAGAGGTGGTTTGCTAATGTTAGTTAAGAGAAATGTGGGGTAATGGTCTGTAGTGCTATCGGTGATTATACCTGAAGTAAGCGGAGAGGTTATGTTTGTCCAGATGTGATCTAGAGTCGTGGCAGTGCTATCAGTGATTCTAGTAGGTCTAGTGATTAAGGGTATGAGGAAGCAGGAGTTCATACAGTTGAGGAAGCTAACAGCAGTAGGGTGTTCTGGCTCGCAGAGGTCAATATTAAAGTCCCCTGCAATAATTAGGTGGTTTTTGTTCAGTCTGTTATCAAGTATTAGATTTCTAAGGTTTGAGTTGAATTCGGACACATCAGTGTTAGGAATTCTATAAACTGCACCCACAGACAGGATAGACTCGGCACCCTTGACTCTGAAGCTGGCGAAGATATACTCCCCATAGCAGTCTCTAGTTCTAATTTCTTTTAAGCATGTTAGTTCTTGGTGGTAGTAAAGAGCAGTGCCACCACCTCTCTGAAGTTGACGACAGTTGTGAATTGCTGAGTAGTTAGGCATGTTAAAGAGTTGAGTGGTATCCTCTTTCAACCATGTTTCAGTAAGTATAATAAAAGAGAATTTGTTGTCAATAGCTTCAATCAAGGCACTAACATCATCGAAGTGTTTACCTAGGGATCTAACATTCAAATTGATTACAGAGATATTGTGATTATGAGTTACTACATTGTTTACATCATGTGCTGCAAAATATCTGCAATTTAGATCATTAAAGTGATTATTGTCATAGATAGTGGATAAGAGATTAAGTTCTGGGTCTATACTTGACTGCATTAAAAAAAGCTGATTGCAGGAAAAACAAGGAAAGAAAGGCAGATTACAAGGTAGAAATAAGCTATAAAATAGGGGAAAAAAAAAAAAAAATGTACACAATACTGTACCAAACAAACACAAAAGGGGCTTACAGGGGTACAATGGAGTAAGGGAGTATGGCTAGGCTAGGAAACCTAGGTAATGAATGAGATTAAAGAAAAAACATATAAACATGGACTATACAAAACACAAGATATAGATATACAAAACAAAAATATAAACAAGACTAAGCAATACAAAAACAAATTGATCAAAAATGAAAAATGAGGTAGATTGCTTACAAGTGCTCTCAGGTACACTGTAAGTAACAATAGATAGATAATATATATCAATATAGATAAGAATGTCACGATACAATAAGATGAGCAATTACAGGAACAGATGAAAGCAAATCTGCTGTAAAATAGAAAGTAATTATAGCAAAACACAATATAATAATATAACAATACAATAAGAGCTTACAAAGTATTGAGTCTGCTAAATTAGAGAATAATTATGGCAAAACACAACAATAAATGCAAGTAAACAAAAGAATTGAAACAATTAGAGGTAGAATTAAGGTCACTAGATAGCCATGGAGGATACACAAGTTTGGTGGAGAGAACAAAAAATCAGTAGAGACTAACAAGATGAATGTATAAAAAAATTTGACAAATGATAATTGTAAAGTAAAATAATCTTAAAGATAAAATTTTTTATTAAGCTTAGTTTTAACTTATAATTAGTATGAATTTAATTAAAAGAACAAAAATGAGATCAATAATTGATTTAAGATATTTAAGATATTAAGTCACTGCACATTCTCTCATGTGTATTATACATATATAAAACGCTAAACTATAATGCCAATCCTGACCTCAAAAGCTTCATAGAAGGTTGTAACAGAACCCATGAGCACCACACCAGAAATATATACAGTTTTGATATTCCAAGAGTACGACTTAATCAAACTAGAAATGCTCTACAAATCAAGGGACCCAGAATGTGGAATGACCTTCCCAATCATGTTAAAGACTGTACCTCTCTCAACCAGTTTAAGATAAAAACTAAACACTACCTAATAAATTCCCTGTAACCTACCTCACTCCTCTATTGTCAACCCATGTCTGTTATTTTTTTTTAATCAACACTGTTTGTCAACCTATTGTATTTGTGCTGCTTTTTCAGTCATGTTCCCCCTTTTTTTATCTTTATTTGTACTTGTTCTCAAACACTTTTTATTCTTTATGCTCAATTAGTATTAAGTTCTAGATATTAATGTTTTTCTTGCCCGAAACGCATTGCGTAATAGTGGCTTTAGGCATTGTATGTACTAGCTCTATCTATGTATCAATCCATTAATGTAACATCACTTGTATGTATGTACCTTACCTGAATAAACATATTTCAGATTCAGATTCAGATGTTTATTCAGGTAAGGTATATACATACAAGTGATGTTACATTAATGGATTGATATATAGATAGAGCTAGTACATACAATGCCTAAAGCCACTATTACGCAATGCGTTTCGGGCAAGAAAAACATTAATATTTAGAACTTAATACTAATTGAGCATAAAGAAAAAAGATGTTGAGAACAAATACAAATAAAGATAAAAAAAAAAGGGGGAACATGACTGAAAAAGCAGCACAAATACAATAGGTTGACAAACAGTGTTGATTAAAAAAAAAGAAAAAAAAAGAAAATAACAGACATGGGTTGACAATAGAGGAGTGAGGTAGATTACAGGGAATTTATTAGGTAGTGTTTAGTTTTTATCTTAAACTGGTTGAGAGAGGTACAGTCTTTAACATGGTTGGGAAGGTCATTCCACATTCTGGGCCCCTTGATTTGCAGAGCATTTCTAGTTTGATTAAGACGTACTCTAGGAATATCAAAACTGTATTTATTTCTGGTGTGGTGCTCATGGGTTCTGTTACAACCTTCTATGAAGCTTTTAAGATCAGGATTGGCATTATAGTTTAGCGTTTTATATATGTATAATACACATGAGAGAATGTGCAGTGACTTAATATCTAACATATTAAGAGATTTGAGTAGGGGTACCGAGTGATGTCTGGGGCCAGAGTTGGATATTGTTCTAATAGCGGCTTTGTGTTGGGTAATTAGAGGACGTAAGTGATTTTGGGTAGTAGAACCCCAAGCACAAATACCATAGTTGAGATAAGGATAGATAAGGGAGTAATAGAGAGTCACTAGAGCAGGGCGTGGTACATAATATCTGATCTTAGAAAGAATGCCCACAGTTTTTGAAACTTTTTTTGATATATTTAGAATGTGTCCCTGGAAATTCAGCTTGTGGTCAATGAGAATGCCAAGGAATTTGCCATCTAATTTGTTACAAATTTGGGTATTGTTTATTTTGAGATTTATAAGACTAGAGGATTTATTGCCAAACAGAATATAGAAGGTTTTGTCAATGTTAAGGGTGAGTTTGTTGGCAGTTAGCCAAAGATGGACTTTTATATTTATTTATTTATTATTTATTTTTTTTTATATTTATATTAATATTTATATTTATATTTATATTATATTTATATTTATTAATTTATTATTTATATATAAGATATTTAAGATATATATATATATATAAGATATATAGATATATATAAGATATTTATATTTATTTAAATCCTCCCCGGCCAGGATACGAACCCATGACATAGTGCTCGCGGAACGCCAGGCGAGTGTCTAACCACTACACCACGGAGACTGCAATTGGACCCCATACCCATCCTGTAGGTGGAGGTGGACTCCATACCCATCCTGCAGGCGGAAGTGGACCCCATACCCATCCTGTGGGTGGTAGTGACCCCATAGACATCCTGTAGGCAGTAGTGGACTCCATACCCATCTTGTGGGTGGTAGTGGATATAGTGATACCCATCTTGTAGGTGGTAGTGGGACCCAGACCCATCCTGTGGGTGGTAGTAGACCTCATAACCATCCTGTAGGTGGTAGTAGGCCCAATACCCATCCTGAGGGTGGTAGTGGACCCCATACCCATCCTGTGGGCGATAGCACACTCCATACGCATCATGTGGGTGATAGTAGACCCCTATACCTATCCTGTGGGTGGTTGTGGACCCTATACCCATCTTGTGGGTGGGATTGGACCCCATACCCATACTGTGGGTGGTAGGGGACCCCATATACCCATCTTGTGGGTGGTAGTGGACCCCATACACATCTTGTGGGTGGTAGTGGACCCCATACACATCTTGTGGGTGGTAGTGGACCCCAAACCCATCTTGTGAGTTGTAGTGGACGCAATACCTATCCTGTGGGTGGTAGTGGACCCCATACCCATCTTGTAGGTGGTAGTGGACCCCCATACCTTCTTGTAGGTGGTAGTGGACCATATTTCCGCTCACATGATGGTCATGGGGTCCATTACCGCTTACAGCATGGATATGGGGTCCACTACCGCTCACTAGATGGGCATATGGTCCTCTTCCACCTAAAGTAATAATAAATAAATAAATAAATTTTATTCTTTTTTTTTTTTTTTTTTTGAGATATATACAAGAGTTGTTACATTCTTGTACAGCCACTAGTACGCGTAGCGTTTCGGGCAAGTCCTTAATCCTATGGTCCCTGGAATACGATCCCCTGCCGCGAAGAATCGTTTTTTCACCCAAGTACACATTTTACTGTTGCGTTAAACAGAGGCTACAGTTAAGGAATTGCGCCCATTAAATCCTCCCCGGCCAGGATACGAACCCATGACATAGCGCTCGCGGAACGCCAGGCGAGTGTCTTACCATTACACCACGGAGACTGCTAACGTAAGTAAGGTATTCAGGTAAGGTACATACATACAAGGTAAGATACAAAAGTTGATGGATTTATAGATAGAGCTAGTACATACAATGCCTAAAGCCACTATTACGCAAAGCGTTTCGGGCAGGAAAAACACTAGGACTAAAACTTAATACTAATTGAGATTAAAGTATAAATTGTGTTGAGAAAAAATAAGAAAAGAATGGAAAAAGGGGGGGGGGCGAAACATGGCAGAAAAAAACAAAAATACAATTTGGTCGACAAACAGCATTGTTTAAAATAGAAGACATGGGTTGACATTTAGGGGGTGAGGTAGGTTACATTGAGTTAATTAGGTAGTCCTTAGTTATTATCTTAAACTGGTTGGGAGAGGTATAGTCTTTAACATAATTGGGAAGGTCATTCCACATTCTGGGTCCCTTGATTTGTAAAGCATTCCTAGTTTGACTAAGTCGTACTCTTGGAATATCAAATAGGTATTTGTTTCTGGTGTGGTGCTCATGGGATCTGTTACAACCTTCTAGGAAGCTTTTAAGGTCAGGATTGACATTACAGTTTAGCGTTTTATATATATAAAATACCCATGAGAGGATGTGCAGTGACTTAATATCTAACATATTCAGAGATTTGAGTAGGGGTACCGAGTGATGTCTGGGGCCAGAGTGAGATATTGTTCTAATAGCAGCTTTGTGTTGAGTAATTAGAGGACGTAAATGATTTTGGGTAGTAGAGCCCCAAGCACAAATACCATAGTTGAGATAAGGATAGATGAGAGAATAATAGAGTGTCACCAGGGCAGGGCGTGGTACATAATATCTGATCTTAGAAAGAATGCCAACAGTTTTCGAAACTTTTTTTGATATATTTAGAATGTGTCCCTGGAAATTCAGCTTGGGGTCAATGAGAACGCCAAGGAATTTGTCATCTAATTTGTTACAAATTTGGGTATTGTAAATCCTGAGATTAATTTGATTTGAGGATTTATTGCCAAACAAAATATAGAAAGTTTTGTCAATATTGAGGGTGAGTTTGTTGGCAGTTAGCCAGTGATGGACTTTATTTATCTCAGTATTCACTGTGACATTTAGAGCAAGGAGGTCAGGACTGGAGTAAATGAAGGTCGTATCGTCAGCAAATAGAATTGGTTTGAGATGTTGGGAGGCATTTCTCCGTGGTGTAGTGGTAAGACACCCGCCTGGCGTTCCGCGAGCGCTATGTCATGGGTTCGTATCCTGGCCGGGGAGGATTTACTGGGTGCAATTCCTTAGCTGTAGCCTCTGTTTAACGCAACAGTAAAATGTGTACTTGGATGAAAAAACGATTCTTCGCGGCAGGGGATCGTATTCCAGGGACCATAGCATTAAGGGCTTGCCTGAAACGCTACGCGTACTAGTGGCTGTACAAGAATGTAACAACTCTTGTATATATCTCAAAAAAAAAATAAATTGGAAGGTCATTAATGTAGATGAGAAAGAGGAGAGGGCCAAGTATGCTGCCCTGAGGAACACCGATGTTGATGGGTAGGGTGGGAGAAATTGAATTATTCACAGAAACATACTGGAGCCTGTCAGTAAGGTAGGATTTGAGGTATTGCAGGGAGTGTCCTCTGACTCCATAATGATGTCCGAGTGCCGGCGGTGGGGTGGTTCAAATAGCCTCGGCTATCACCTCATTATGTCCGGTCGTGATGGTCAAGTGGATTAAGGCGTCTTGTACTCCTTGCTTCTGGGAGTATGGGTTCGAGTCACTTCTGGGGTGTGAGTTTTCAGTTGCATATTGTCCAGGGGACCATTCTGGCTTGTTCGCATTTGTGTTCCTCACGTGTGCCCCTAAGAATGAGGTGATTTGGTAAAATGCTATGCCCAAGATAACTATCCGAGTGCCGGCGGTGGGGTGGTTCAAATAGCCTCGGCTATCACCTCATTATGTCCGGTCGTGATGGTCAAGTGGATTAAGGCGTCTTGTACTCCTTGCTTCTGGGAGTATGGGTTCGAGTCACTTCTGGGGTGTGAGTTTTCAGTTGCATATTGTCCAGGGGACCATTCTGGCTTGTTCGCATTTGTGTTCCTCACGTGTGCCCCTAAGAATGAGGTGATTTGGTAAAATGCTATGCCCAAGATAACTATCCGAGTGCCGGCGGTGGGGTGGTTCAAATAGCCTCGGCTATCACCTCATTATGTCCGGTCGTGATGGTCAAGTGGATTAAGGCGTCTTGTACTCCTTGCTTCTGGGAGTATGGGTTCGAGTCACTTCTGGGGTGTGAGTTTTCAGTTGCATATTGTCCAGGGGACCATTCTGGCTTGTTCGCATATATATATATATATATATATATATATATATATATATATATATATATATATATATATATATATATATATATATATTAGTATATTTTGGTAGCAGTCTTTCCTGTAGACATATTATTAAATATGACCGAAAAAGTAAGATTAATAATTCTAACACGAATTTTTTCAATCTTTCGTACATTTCTTTTCACTGTTGGAGGTAAATAAAAAATCAATTCTCCAAAATTCATTTTTATTTCTAGTCTGACGCGACACGAGCGCGTTTCGTAAAACTTATTACATTTTCAAAGACTTTAGTTCACAAATACACAACTGAATAGAACTTACGCATCTCCGATTTTATATCTACATTTGAGTGAGGTGGAAGGGGTGATGTGGCATTAACACAAGACAGAACAAGATGTGGCATTAATAGGGTATTAATTTCATCAACACAAGACAGAACAAGAGTATTAATAGGGTATTAATTTCATCAACACAAGACAGAACACGAAACAATGGATATTGAATAGAAGTGTTTGTAGAAAGCCTATTGGTCCATATTTCTTGATGCTTCTATATTGGAGCGGAGTCTTGAGGTGGGTAGAATATAGTTGTGCAATAATTGGCTGTTGATTGCTGGTGTTGACTTCTTGATGTGTAGTGCCTCGCAAACGTCAAGCCGCCTGCTATCACTGTATCTATCGATGATTTCTGTGTTGTTTACTAGGATTTCTCTGGCGATGGTTTGGTTGTGGGAAGAGATTATATGTTCCTTAATGGAGCCCTGTTGCTTATGCATCGTTAAACGCCTAGAAAGAGATGTTGTTGTCTTGCCTATATACTGGGTTTTTTGGAGCTTACAGTCCCCAAGAGAGCATTTGAAGGCATAGACGACGTTAGTCTCTTTTAAAGCGTTCTGTTTTGTGTCTGGAGAGTTTCTCATGAGTAGGCTGGCCGTTTTTCTGGTTTTATAGTAAATCGTCAGTTGTATCCTCTGATTTTTGTCTGTAGGGATAACGTTTCTATTAACAATATCTTTCAGGACCCTTTCCTCCGTTTTATGAGCTGTGGAAAAGAAGTTCCTGTAAAATAGTCTAATAGGGGGTATAGGTGTTGTGTTAGTTGTCTCTTCAGAGGTTGCATGGCTTTTCACTTTCCTTCTTATGATGTCTTCGACGAAACCATTGGAGAAGCCGTTATTGACTAGGACCTGCCTTACCCTACAGAGTTCTTCGTCGACTTGCTTCCATTCTGAGCTGTGGCTGAGAGCACGGTCGACATATGCGTTAACAACACTCCTCTTGTACCTGTCTGGGCAGTCGCTGTTGGCATTTAGGCACATTCCTATGTTTGTTTCCTTAGTGTAGACTGCAGTGTGGAAACCTCCGCCCTTTTCCATGACTGTTACATCTAGAAAGGGCAGCTTCCCATCCTTTTCCATCTCGTAAGTGAAACGCAGCACGGAACTCTGCTCAAATGCCTCCTTCAGCTCCTGCAGATGTCTGACATCAGGTACCTGTGTAAAAATGTCGTCAACATACCTGCAGTATATGGCCGGTTTCAAGTTCATGTCGACTAAGACTTTTTGCTCGATGGTACCCATGTAGAAGTTTGCAAACAGGACACCTAGGGGAGAACCCATGGCGACCCCATCTACTTGCTTATACATGTGCCCATCCGGGCTCAAGAAGGGTGCCTCTTTAGTACAAGCTTGGAGTAGTTTCCTCAGAAACTTTTGACATACCAGAAAATATGTCAAGACTCCCACCTCAAGACTCCGCTCCAATATAGAAGCATCAAGAAATATGGACCAATAGGCTTTCTACAAACACTTCTATTCAATATCCATTGTTTCGTGTTCTGTCTTGTGTTCATGAAATTAATACCCTATTAATACTCTTGTTCTGTCTTGTGTTGATGAAATTAATACCCTATTAATGCCACATCTTGTTCTGTCTTGTGTTAATGCCACATCACCCCTTCCACCTCACTCAAATGTAGATATAAAATCGGAGATGCGCAAGTTCTATTCAGTTGTGTATTTGTGAACTAAAGTCTTTGAAAATGTAATAAGTTTTACGAAACGCGCTCGTGTCGCGTCAGACTAGAAATAAAAATGAATTTTGGAGAATTGATTTTTGATTTACCTCCAACAGTGAAAAGAAATGTACGAAAGATTGAAAAAATTCGTGTTAGAATTATTAATCTTACTTTTTCGGTCATATTTAATAATATATATATATATATATATATATATATATATATATATATATATATATATATATATATATATATATATATATATATATGTCGTACCTAGTAGCCAGAACTCACTTCTCAGCCTACTATTCAAGGCCCGATTTGCCTAATAAGCCAAGTTTTCCTGAAATAATATATTTACTATAATTGTTTTCTTATGAAATGATAAAGCAACCCTTTTCTCTATGTATGAGGTCAATTTTTTTGTATTGGAGTTAAAATTAACGTAGATATATGACCGAACCTAACCAACCCTACCTAACCTAACCTAACCTATATTTATAGGTAAGGTTAGGTTAGGTAGCCAAAAAAAGCTAGGTTAGGTTAGGTTAGGTAGGTTAGGTAGACGAAAAAACATTAATTCATGAAAACTTGGCTTATTAGGCAAATCGGGCCTTGAATAGTAGGCTGAGAAGTGCGTTCTGGCTATTAGGTACGACATATATATATATATATATATATATATATATATATATATATATATATAAAACTATACACAAAAATGAGGTAGGTTGCTTAAAAGTACTTTCAGGTACACTGTAGGTAATTATTTGCACTAATGATCAAAATTGCAGGATGCAGTTTCTTTCTTTTACCCAAAGGATGGGTATGGGGTCCATTGTAGCTCACAGGATGAGTATGGGCTCCATTACCACCCACAGGATAGGTATGGATCCATTACCGCCCTCAGGATGGATATGGGGTTCACTACACCGCCCGCAGGATGGATGCGAGGGTCCATTACCGCCCACAGGATGGATGTGGGGGGGTCCATTACCGCCCACAGGAAGGATGTGGGGGGTCCATTACCGCCCACAGGAAGGATGTGGGGGGTCCATTACCGCCCACAGGAAGGATGTGGGGGGTCCATTACCGCCAACAGGAGAGTATGGGGTCCACTAGCTACCACTTGTAGGTTGGGTATAGGGTTCACTACTGCCTACAGGAAGGGTACGTATGGGATCACTACAACCCACAGGATGTGTATGGGGTCCACTACACACTACACCCCATACCCACACCCCGGGGGTCTGGTAGCCTGGTGGATAGCGCGCAGGACTCGTAATTAGTGGCGCAGGTTCGATTCCCGCACCAGGCAGAAACAAATGGGCAAAGTTTCTTTCACCCTGAATGCCCCAGGTACCTAGCAGTAAATAGGTATCTTGGAGTTAGTCAGCTGTCATGGGCTGCTTCCTGGTGTGTGTGTGTGTGTGTGTGTGTGTGTGTGTGTGTGTGTGTGTGTGTGTGTGTGTGTGTGTGTGTGTGTGTGTGTGTGTGTGTGTGTGTGTGTGTGTGTGTGTGTGTGTGTGTGTGTGTGTGTGTGTGTGTGTGTGTGTGTGTGTGTGTGTGTGTGTGTGTGTGTGTGTGTGTGTGTGTGTGTGTGTGTGTGTGTGTGTGTGTGTGTGTGTGTGTGTGTGTGTGTGTGTGTGTGTGTGTGTGTGTGTGTGTGTGTGTGTGTGTGTGTGTGTGTGTGTGTGTGTGTGTGTATGTGTATGTGTATGTGTGGTGTGTGGTGTGTGTGTGTGTGTGTGTGTGTGTGTGGTGTGGAGAAAAAAAAAATAGTTAGTAAACCCCCGCAAACACAACTAGGTGAATACTTACATACTCTGTTTTTGTGTCGTCTCAAGATATACCTGTGGAACGTGAAGGTGAAAAGTGTGTTGAAATAGCTCAGGCTCTCTTAAAAAACGAATTGCAGCTCATTCTACACAAAACAGACATTATTGCTGCCTACAGAGTAGGCAAAAATAATCCATCAGGACAAAACCAGCGGAAAATTCGCCTGAAGCTGACTTCCCAGTCCATGAAATCCCATCTTGTCTGGACAGCTGCATCCCAACGGAAGGGATTATACATCAACGAGTGCTTGACTAGGAACAGACAGCAAATCCTCTACCGCCTGCGTCAAATCCGTCAACAAAACCCAGATGCGATTCATCAGTGCTTCGTTAGAGATGGACTGATAAAGGTGAGAAAAACCGCAGAGGGCAAAATGTTTACAATTGCTAATGAAGAGAACCTCAACACTTTCCTCTCCCAATGTGGTTTGTCTCACCTTATTATCACTCTCAATGAATTATCTTAATTAACCCACTTGTCAACTAGTGGGGCTAGGTATCCTAAGTCTCCTTCTTTCATTTTTTGACTTAAGTTTTAACTTACTCTTCACTAGTCATTTACTGGACTAAATTAATTGAGTGCATTAATTGTTCTTCAGGTCTTATTAATTATACAGTCATAACTGAACTATTTATAGTTAATAATCATTAGCTTAAATTTGCCTATGTTTATTATTCAACTTTTTCTTTAATCTCATTTATTACCTAGGTTGCCTAGCCTCGCCATGCTCCCTTACTCCATTGTACCCCTGGCTTTGCCTGTATCTCAAATTGCAAATTGTTACTTACAGTGTACCTGAGAGTATTTGTAAGCAATCTACCTCATATTTCTTTTTTTGTTCAATTTGTTTTTGTATTGTATAGTCTTGTTTATATCTTTGTTTTGTATATCTATATCTTTTGTTTTGTGTAGTCCATGTTTATATGTTTTTTCTTTAATCTCATTTATTACCTAGGTTGCCTAGCCTCGCCATACTCCCTTACTCCATTGTACCCCTGTAAGCCCCTTGTAAGCTACCTCATTTTTTTCTTTTGTTGTTCATTTTGTGTTTGTTTTGTATAGTATTGTTTATATATTTTTCCCCTTTTATAGCTTAATTCTACTTTGTAATTTGCCTTTCTTGCCTTGTTTTCCTGCAACCAGCTTTTTTATGCAGACAAGTATTGACCCAGAACTAAACCTCTTATCCACTATCTATGACAATCATCACTTTAATGATCTAAATTGCAGATATTTTGCAGCACATGATGTAAACAATGTATTAACACATAATCACAATATCTCTGTAATCAACTTGAACGTTAGATCCCTAGGTAAACACTTCGATGACGTTAGTGCCTTGATTGAAACTATTGACAAAAAATTCTCTTTTATTATACTTACTGAAACATGGTTGAAAGAGGATACTACTCTACTCTTTAACATGCCTAACTATTCGGCAATTCACAACTGTCATCAAATTCAGAGAGGTGGTGGTACTGCTCTTTACTACCACCAAGAACTAACCTGCTTAAAAGTAATTAGAACTAGAGACTGATGTGGGGAGTATATCTTCGCCAGCTTCAGGGTCAAGGGTGCCGAGTCTGTCCTGTCTGTGGATGCAGTCTATAGAATTCTAAACACTGATGTGTCCGAATTCAACTCAAACCTTAGAAATCTAATACTAGATAACAGACTGAACAAAAACCACCTAATTATCGCAGGGGACTTTAATATTGACCTCTGCGAGCCTGAACACCCTACTGCTGTTAGCTTCCTCAACTGTATGAACTCCTGCTTCCTCATACCCTTAATCACTAGACCTACTAGAATCACTGATAGTACTGCCACGACTCTAGATCACATCTGGACAAACATAACCTCTCCGCTTACTTCAGGTATAATCACCGATAGCACAACAGACCATTACCCCACATTTCTCTTAACCAACATTAGCAAACCACCTCTAGAGTCAAGGGAGTTAAGTTTTAGGCTGCACAATGAAACTGCTATAGACAATTTTATAACTGCTGCTGATAATGTCAACTGGGAGTCCGAGTTAGGTAACATAGGGGACATCAACCTAGCAGTGCAATCTTTTCTTCAAAAAACTCTTAGCCTTTATAACACCCACTGTCCTATGCTTACAAAACAAGTCACAACCAAAAGGCTTAACAATTCCTGGCTTACATAGGGAATACTTAAATCCGTTAATAAAAAACATGCTGTTACAGCCCTCTCGGGACGCAACGGGGTTCTTACTCTGATGTTGTTAGAGGAAGTTATATCCGACCCCAAGCCAGTAGTGGCTATCAAGGGATGTGATCCGTGATGCAAGTAACTTAAAGGGAGTAGGGAAAGAAAGTTAAGAACTTAATATTATAATTACCATCACCAAATAAATAAATAAATAATAAAAGAGTGCACAGGGGGAGGGGTGTTAACACTATACAAGGGGCTTATTCACACAGTTGTCTTCGGCTGAAGACTCTGGATCCAGACGCTCGGTGCTAGGTCCTCGGTGCTTTCTCGTGGCCTCACAACGAATCCTCTGAGAATGCTGAGCCTACCCTGGCCACAGGTCAGCCAAAACACAAGTCCACTGGGGGCACCGCCGTGGAGGCCGTCAACCACAAATCCAGCCGGTCTGCTGGCAGGTTCCGGACCCGCAACGCTGGTCAGGCCACTCCACGAACGATATTAGGGTAAACACCCTAGACAGGAGTCTCGTGTGATATCACAAATCACCCTCCTGTCCTCAATACCCCAGTGGATAATCGTCTCCAACAGTCGGTCCCGGGTAATCCTTTTACTGCCACTCCACTGGCAGGCTAACACACCACAGTGTTCTTCCGGGAGGACGACTTCACAACGGCTGGCAGCAAGGTACAAGGTATGGAGACTGGCTGCCTCGGGTAGACTGACTCAACTTCCATCACAGCAGTCCCAGGTCGACTCTGGAAGCAGACACGTCATCAATAACAGGGACATTAAAACACCTCACTTACAGGCTCAGACACAAACGCCCGACACATCCACTTCATAGATGGCGTTGTAGTCTGAGCACCACCTCACCAGAGGTCAGCAGCGGCGGTGTAGAGTGCTGAACGGGACTGGAAACTGGCCCTTGTGGCCGGTATTCGCCGTCCTCCCCAGGTGTCGTCGTCCGTTTGGCGGGGGTTTCGGGAGCTGACCCACAGATGGCGTGGTCGTTACTGCTCCGTGCTTGGACGCTGGATCCGGGTTCGTAACACATGCTGTTATAAATGATTGGTGTGTGGGGCTTCTACGGGGTACTGGTACTATTAAAGGGTAAGGGTAGTTAGAAGACAGAGTATCAAATATGGGAGAGCTAAAAGGCCCGGCCCCCAAAATAAACTATCCACAGTAGTAATAACTTGCTACTAGACCATATATGTTAGTCTAAGGGTTGATCAATGCGCTCCCACATAGGAAGAAGGGATACTCTGTAATTCATATACTTATTTATTAACCCCTTAACAACCCCCCATATACACTCACACCAATAACAATAATAATAATAACTTTACCACACTATCTTACGTTAAAAGCCTTGGTCCACTTAGGCAGGATACAAGGTTTACACTAATAACAAGCTAGGGTAAAGTACTACTGGATAAGCACTGAAGATGGATGCAGCTTAGGGTAGGGAAACCACGTGGGACCCTAATACAAAACACAACACTTAGGGGTACCCAAAACACTGGCAAATACTATCCCCAGGTCTCACCAATATTACTACCAGAGTAGGCACACTTAACACCATATAATACTTAACTTAAGGGTACAGGAACTTAGGGTAAGGGAAATAAGTAAGAGGAGAAGGGAGGAGATTAGGGGTGCAGCCACAGAGTAGGTCTCGTCCGCCGAACGCCAGCCAGAGAAGAAAGAAAGCTCCTAGCGACCAGCTAGGCCTCCCATGTCGTGGTGCCGGAAGGAGCCTAATTGATCGTGCAGCTAAACACATTAAAGATCTTCCCCTATGCAACGTATTGTTACTTTACAAATGATTAGAAAGTATTAGTAAGCAAAGTTGGTGCCTATGTTATTATTTAATAATCAACCCCCAGCTCAGTCTTTAAATGCTCTTTGAGAAACAATAGTAGTCTTACGTCTGGCAGGGAAGATACAAACAATTGCCGCTTGTGATGCACTATACTGTACTACCAGAAAGTTTAATAGCTCAATTTTGACCTCTGGTTTCTACTGGAGAACCCAGGGTCGTAACACTCCTCCCCCCTTCAGAGAGAAAAAAAATGTGACTACTAGAATAGTAGTCATATTTTTTTGTAAGAGTATACAGAGAATAAAAAGAAAAAACATGACAAAAACAAAAAATCAAACAAAAACAATTTCTCTGCAAAAAAATACAAAGGAGTTCTCTGAAAGAAAAAAAACATACACAAAAAATAAAAGAACAGGGAAGTAAATAAATTGGACACGGAATATTTAATGTCACAGGAGAACCTAAAAAAAAATAACTAAAGCATGACAGTTGGTAAATGGCTTTCTGTGGCTCAGATGAATGTTATTCAGGCAACCGGGACAGAGCGTCGGCTATCACGTTGAGTCTGCCCGGTAGGTGGGTAATGGAAAGATTGAAGTCCTGTAGGTACAACGCCCACCTGAGGATGCGTTTATTCTTACCCTTCATCTGAGTCAGGAAGACTAGTGGGTTATGGTCCGTGTATACTTCCACTATATTACCTGTGAGGTAAACTTCGAACTTTTTACATGTTAACACTAGCGCCAACGCCTCTTTTTCTACCACTGAATAATTGCGTTGCGCCTTGTCGAATTTCACAGAGTAATAATATACTGGGTGTTCCACCTGATCATCCCCAGTTTGCAACAACACTGCACCAGCACCCGAGTCAGACGCGTCAACATGAATTTTAAACGGTCGGTCGAACCTTGGAGTAGCAAGCACTGGGGCGGAAGCTAAGATCAATTTCAAATTTTTAAATGCCTCTGCACAGTCTGATGACCACTTAAATTTAACGGCTTTCCGCAACAAGTCTGTGAGAGGAGTGGCAACACTGGAAAAGTTCTGACAAAAACGTCGATAGTACGCACACATACCGATAAATCTTTGAACGCCCTTTTTAGACTTTAGTACTGGATACTCCAGAATGGCACTGATTTTATCTTGCCGAGGTAACACTTTTCCTTGGCCCACTTCATAACCGAGGTACGTCACTGTGCCTTGGCCAAAATGACACTTTTTAGCATTTAAGGTAAGATTTGCCCTTTTCAAGATGGCAAACAACTGGCGTAACCTAGCTATGTGGTCAGCCCAATTACTGTCAAACAGCACGATATCATCTAAATACGCCCGACAATTTGGCACCTTAGCGAGTAGAGAGTTCATGAGCCTCTGGAACTTGGCAGGAGCATTACGCAAGCCAAACGGTAACACTTGATACTCAAAAACACCCTCGGGTGTCACGAACGCAGTTACCTGTTTAGCACGTTCAGTGAGTGGGATTTGATAATACCCCCTCGAGAGGTCGAATTTCGAAACGTACTTGGCATTTCCCAACTCGTCGATGCAGTCCTCGAGGAGGGGCAGCGGATAGGCATCCACAATGGTCACCTTGTTGAGCTGCCGATAGTCGGTGCATAATCGCCAGGAGCCGTCTGGTTTGGGGACCAAAAGGCAGGGCGAGCACCAAGAGCCCTGGCTCGGCCGGATGAGGCCGTGCTGGAGCAAGAAGTCGACCTCCTTCCGTACGATGGCCTTCTTTTCTGGACTCATCCGATAGGGTTGAAGGCGAATGGGAGTGTAGTCCGTCAACTCGACATCATGGCAAATGGCATCAGTCTGGGTCGGGACCTCCCCGAACAGACTGGAGAATTCATCAACCAACGACTGCACCTCTTCACGTTGGGCCATCTGCAAATGGGACAGTCCCTCCACAGCATTCACAGAACTAGAATTATTGAAAATGAGATTAGTTGGGTCCCCAGAACAATCATCCCCTCTCTCACTGGAAATGGAAACATTGGTTAGTGCAATGGGCCTGGGGCCCTGGAACTTCTTCAGTCGATTTACATGTATGAGCATTACCTGGTTACGTTTGTCAGAGTGCCTCACTTTGTACGTGAGGTCCCCAGTCTTTTCTGTCACAATGTAGGGGCCTTCGTACTTGTGGGACATAATGTTCCCTAGTCGAGGCTTTAATACCAGGACAGGGTCGCCAGGCTGAAATACCCGTAACTTAGATTTAGCATCGTTACGTTCTTTCATCTTTTCTTGGGCCTTGCCAAGATACTTAAATGCAGCCGCCTTGCAGTCCTTGAGTCTCTGGTGGTGTTGCGCAAAGAAAGCCGAACCTTCGGTTAACGTTACGTTCCCTAACAGATTCTCCTGTAACATTTGCAAGGGTCCACGAACTTTATGGCCAAAGACTAACTCAAAAGGAGAACAGCCCAGTGAACTTTGTAATCCCTCTCTAGCCGCAAACAAAACATATGGCAAATTCTCATCCCAGAAGGTGTGGGAACTCTCGCACGATGTCTTCAACATCTGCTTCAGAGTTAGATGGAAACGTTCAATTACCCCCTGACTCTGTGGATGGTATGGGCTGGAAACCTTATGAGTTATTCCATGTTCCTTACAAAATTGCTCAAAAACATCAAACTTAAAATTAGTACCATTGTCAGTTTGCACGACCCGAGGCAGTCCAAAAGTGGAAAAAAATTGCAACATACGAGCAACAACAGTTTTTGCTCGGATGTTCCTTACAGCAAAAGCCTCTGGGTAACGAGTAGTGATACACATCATTGTGATTAGGTAAATATTACCAGACTTAGTTCTAGGTAATGGTCCAACACAGTCCATTACCACATGAGAAAATGGTTCCTCTGGCACGACAATAGGCCTTAGAGGAGCTTTAGGGGGAGTCTGGTTTGGTTTCCCAACCAGTTGACAAACAGTACACGCATTACAAAATTTTGCCACATCGCTTTTCAGCTTGGGCCAGAAAAAATACTTTAAAATTTTGTGATACGTAATATGTCACCTTGATGTCCCCCCATAGGATCATCATGAGCAGCTGCCAAAACTCTTTCTCTATAGCAGGTCGGCAACATAACCTGGTGGACTACCTCCCACTCATTTGACAAGGGAGCACTCTGTGGTCTTCATTTTCTCATCAAAATCCGATCATTGTAGTAGTACCCAGTTGCTGCGTCTACAATTTCCTCCATAGAGACGGCTGTTTCATGACAATCTGCAAGAGTGGGGTCAGCTTTCTGTAACTCACTCAAGGAGGCATCTAGGCCTTGGTCAGATGCCATTGGCCGAGGCTCAACAGTGTTCTCCTCCACCTCCCCACTACTCTCGGTAGATGGCGGTGGCAGGCTCTCCACAATGTCCTTGGCCACGTAATCGAGTCGGGCCATGAATGTGTCCGCGAGGTCCACTTGGTTTTCACCACTCGGAAAGCTCCTCGTGACCTCGGGATTTACCACCTTGGCAAGCACAGGGCTGCCCTTACATTTAAGTCCCATAGACCTGGTCACCACGCACGCAGGGTACACAACATTATCCTCTGCGGCGGGTGGATCCCGGCAAACCTTAGGGGTAGGCAACATAATAGGCAGTCTGGAGTCCCCTACCTTATCCCCTGCTAAATCATTACCAACTATTACATCAACATTAGGGAAAGGTAGGTATGAAGTGACTCCGACTGTACAAACACCCTTGTGGAAATCAGATTCCAGGGTAACCTTATGGAGGGGTACTGCTCGAGTATCACTAGTGACACCCTCGACCAGTACCACCTCTCCAGTGTCGAGAGTGTTGGCACCTTGCAACGCACTCTCTAAAATTAAAGTCTGGATGGCACCGGTGTCTCGGAAGATCACCATGTCCTTCCAGGAAGAACCCTCAGACAAAAGTAGTCTCCCTTTCGATAAGAATGGGGTAAGCAAGTCCAACCACTGTGGGTTGGAGGTCTTACTCCCTAACCCTTCCGAAGGCCTCAAGCCCTGTGTCACAACTAGAGCATTGGGTCTTTTTTCTGGGTACAGTTGCCAACAACGGCTAATATTGTGGTTTGAACGATTACAGTGACCACAAAAACGTCGGGGAGAAGAGACATTACTAACAGAATTACCCTTCGGTTCACCTTTAGGTGCCGTTGGGCTAGACACTTTAACAGGGTTAGTTATGTCTGAAACAGAAGGTGCATTAGGTAAAGGGTTAGAATGAGCTGGTCTGGACTGGCTGTGGGTATAAGTTTTGTTACTCTGTGGGGTACAATTATTTTTATTGGGCCTTTTGCCCGCCAATTGGTAGTTTTCTGCCAACTTGGCCAAATCCCCTATTTTAGAATTTACCTCTACCCTTCCTCTAATATACTGTGAAACATTCTCTGGCATAATATCTATAAAATGCTCCATTAAAATTAAGTTCCTGAGAGCCTCGTATGTTTCGGCTTTCGCCGAGCGAATCCATCTATCAAACAATCGAATTTGATCATTCACAAATTCAGTGAGCGGTTGGTTGTGAGTAGGCCTAAGGTTGCGATAAACTTGGCGGTGAGCTTCAGGAGTAATTTCATATGCCCGCAAAATACATTCCCTGACTTTATCATATTCAAAACACTCGTCGTCAGGCATGTTTATAAAAATATCTTGTGCTTTACCCCTAAGTCTTCCCTGTAGGATTTTCACCCACTCTTCCTTTGGCCAGTTCATGGACGTGGCCAATCTCTGAAAATGGTTGAAAAACCTTTCAGGGTCAGACTCGGAAAATTCAGGCAAATTATGCTTTTTCTCATAATGCCTGGGGTTTGAATCCCCGGCAGGTGGAGGTCCAGTGGCATTCGCTCTAATTCTAGCCTCCTAGGTTTTGAGTCTTTGCTCCTCTAATTTTATTTTTGCTAACTCTAAAGCTAATTCTCTATCCCTATGAGTTGCACTTTCTGCTTGGCTAGGCTGGCATAAAGGTGTATCACTTGCCAATAGTTCTTCATCAATACAATGTTGTAATATTTCATTCACCAAAGTCCACTTTTTATCCGCGTCATTTAATTCTAGGCCAAATTCCTTGCCTAACAATACTAAATTAGACTTTTTAAGTTTCTTTATCTCTACCACTGAAGGCTCGCTTGCCAGTCTCTGCATTTCAGAAGACATCACTAATAATTTTAGCTCCCAGCCAAAGAAAAAATTAAAAAATAAAAATTGGAAAAAAACAAAAATTTGCGCGGCCCCTAACACAAGGCCACACTAACCTTAATCGTGAAGGGATCCAGCTGGGTGTCCAGTCAGTGCAAGAATGTCCTTTGCTAGATGAGCTGGACCCTAGGCTAGCACACAACCGTTCTGCGGAAACAAAAAATTTTAGTTTTGGCACTCAAGAATCTAATTTTTTACACTTATAATGTTCATCCCGGACTGCCCAACCACTTGTTATAAATGATTGGTGTGTGGGGCTTCTACGGGGTACTGGTACTATTAAAGGGTAAGGGTAGTTAGAAGACAGAGTATCAAATATGGGAGAGCTAAAAGGCCCGGCCCCCAAAATAAACTATCCACAGTAGTAATAACTTGCTACTAGACCATATATGTTAGTCTAAGGGTTGATCAATGCGCTCCCACATAGGAAGAAGGGATACTCTGTAATTCATGTACTTATTTATTAACCCCTTAACAACCCCCCATATACACTCACACCAATAACAATAATAATATGCCCGAAACGCTTTGCGTAATAGTGGCTTTAGGCATTGTATGTACTAGCTCTACCTATAAGTCTACCAATCCTTGTAAAAATTTATTGTATGTATGTACCTTACCTAAATAAAATTGTATTGTATTGTATTGTAAAAATAATAACTTTACCACACTATCTTACGTTAAAAGCCTTGGTCCACTTAGGCAGGATACAAGGTTTACACTAATAACAAGCTAGGGTAAAGTACTACTGGATAAGCACTGAAGCTGGATGCAGCTTAGGGTAGGGAAACCACGTGGGACCCTAATACAAAACACAACACTTAGGGGTACCCAAAACACTGGCAAATACTATCCCCAGGTCTCACCAATATTACTACCAGAGTAGGCACACTTAACACCATATAATACTTAACTTAAGGTACAGGAACTTAGGGTAAGGGAAATAAGTAAGAGGAGAAGGGAGGAGATTAGGGGTGCAGCCACAGAGTAGGTCTCGTCCGCCGAACGCCAGCCAGAGAAGAAAGAAAGCTCCTCTTTAAATGCTCTTTGAGAAACAATAGTAGTCTTACGTCTGGCAGGGAAGATACAAACAATTGCCGCTTGTGATGCACTATACTGTACTACCAGAAAGTTTAATAGCTCAATTTTGACCTCTGGTTTCCACTGGAGAACCCAGGGTCGTAACACATGCCCTTGAGAAAAAGTATAGGTTAGGAATTGTCTACAAAGAATTCTCAAAGAATTACTCGTTATTGCTATCTAAGATAATTAGACGAGCCAAAACTAAATACTACGAAGATAAATTTACCCAAATAAAGAGCATCATGTAAAAAAACATGGAGCACAATATCACAAATATTGGGATCAAAGAAGATTTTAAATAACAAACCAACACTCCTGTCCAATAACGATGGTCAGCTTTCAGCCTCTGATTCTGCTATTGAGTTCAATAGGTTCTTCTCTTCCATTGGGTCATCCCTTGCAAATGATATTCCATCTTCCAGTACTGATGTTAAGGACTATCTTACAGGTAACTATCCACAGTCTCTGTACCTAAAGCCTACTAATTCCACTGATGTCAATGAGATAATCCTTTCCCTTAAAACCAAGTCTAGTGCCCTTGAGGAGATACCAACTTTAATTTACAAAAAAAACTCCAGATCTTTAGCCCCTGCTATTGCATTGCTCTTCACCAAGTCACTTGAACTCCAAACCTTTCCAGATATCCTAAAAAAGCGAGAGTAACGCCTGTACACAAATGTGGTGATCTCACAGATGTTAACAACTACAGACCTATATCAATCCTGCCAAACTTGTCAAAATTTTTTGAAAAACTAATCTACAAGAAGCTTTACTCTTATCTAGCCAAACACAATATATTTAGCTCTTGCCAATATGGCTTCAGACCCAAAAAAACATTAACGATGCACTTATTAGTATGCTTAACTTGATTCATGCAGCTCTTGATAAAGATGAGTTCCCTGTTGGGTTATTTGTGGACCTGCGTAAGGCTTTTGACACTGTCAACCACCAAAACCGTCTTCTTAAATTACATCATTATGGAGTCAGAGGACACTCCCTGCAATACCTCAAATCCTACCTTACTGACAGGCTCCAGTATGTTTCTGTGAATAATTCAATTTCTCCCACCCTACCCATCAACATTGGTGTTCCTCAGGGCAGCATACTTGGCCCTCTCCTCTTTCTCATCTACATTAATGACCTTCCAAATGCCTCCCAACACCTCAAACCAATTCTATTTGCTGACGACACAACCTTCATTTACTCCAGTCCTGACCCCCTTCCTCTAAATGCCACAGTAAATACTGAGCTAAATAAAGTCCGTCTTTGGCTAACTGCCAACAAACTCACACTTAACATTGACAAAACTTTCTATATTCTGTTTGACAATAAATCCTCTAATCAAATAAATCTCAAAATTAACAATATCCAAATTTGTAACAAATTAGATGGCAAATTATTTGGCATTCTCATTGACCACAAGCTGAATTTCCAGGACACATTCTAAATATATCAAAGAAAGTTTCAAAAACTGTTGGCATTCTTTTCTATGATCAGATATTATGTACCCCGCCCTGCCCTTTTGACTCTCTATTACTCCCTTATCTATCCATATCTCAACTATGGTATTTGTGCTTGGGGTTCTACTACCCAAAATCATTTACGTCCTCTAATTACTCAACACAAAGCTGCTATTAGGACAATATCCAACTCTGGCCCCAGACATCACTCGGTACCCCTACTCAAATCTCTGAATATGTTAGACATTAAGTCACTGCACATTCTCTCATGTGTATTATACATATATAAAACGCTGAACTGTAATGCCAATGCTGACCTCAAAAGCTTCATAGATACGCTTTAATGACAATTAAAGGATGGGTATTTTTTATTTATTTATTTATATATATACAAGAAGGTACATTGGGTTTGTGAGAATACATTGGATAGTACAGTATTTACACTCTTGTAAAGCCACTAGTACGTGCAGCGTTTCGGGCAGGTCCTTAATCTAACAGATAATTTTAATTAGGTAATTTCTATCAGAATTGATAAATGATAGAGATACATTGCAAGAGAAAAATGAGATGAGAGAGATAAGTAAGTATATTAAAGCACATTGTTATATTAAAGCTCTGATTGATTACATTGACAGCTTGATTAGTAATTTAAACAAGATTAATAGACACCATACAGCAGATTGACAGCACATATAAGACAGCAATGATCACAATGGTAAAGATGTTCAGATTGGGTACATAAAGATTGGGAGACTGGGTAGCAATAGATACAGATAAACAAGATTAATAAACACCATTCAGCAGATTGGCAGCACATATAAGAAAACAGCAATGATCACAATGGTAAAGATGTTCAAATTGGGAACATAAAGGTTGGGAGATTGGGTAGCAATAGATACAGTGCAATTTTAAGGCAAAAAGTGAAAAACTATGAAGATGAAATTAGGTACTTTTTAGTATTGATTTTGAATGATGTAAAAGTTGGACAGCTTTTCAATTCAATAGGGAGTGAGTTCCATAAACTGGGTCCCTTTATTTGCATAGAGTGTTTACAAAGATTAAGTTTAACTCTGGGGATATCAAAGAGATATTTATTTCTGGTGTGGTGATAATGGGTCCTATTACATCTGTCCAGGAAGAGTTTCAGAGCAGGATTTGCATTTAAGAACAGGGTTTTGTAAATGTAGTTGACACAAGAGAATTTATGGAGAGAGTTTATGTTTAGCATGTTTAGGGAGTTAAACAAGGGGGCTGAGTGTTGTCTGAAAGCAGAATTTGATATTATTCTGATAGCAGACTTTTGCTGCGTGATGATGGACTTGAGGTGGTTTGCAGTGGTTGAACCCCATGCACAGATACCATAGTTGAGATAGGGATAGATTAGTGCATAATATAGAGAGATGAGAGCAGAGTTAGGTACATAATATCTGATTTTGGAGAGTATCCCAACTGTTTTAGAGACTTTCTTAGTTATGTGTTGTATGTGGGTACAGAAGTTGAGTCTCTTGTCTAGGAATAGGCCAAGAAACTTTCCATCATTTTTATTGCTAATGTTTACATTGTCTATCTGAAGCTGAATTGCATTTGTAGATTTGCTTCCAAATAGGATGTAGTAGGTCTTTTCTATGTTAAGTGTTAGTTTGTTGGTTGACATCCATAAGTGGACTTTTTTTAGTTAATTATTAACAACATCATTTAATGTATGTGGGTTGGGGTTGGAGTAGATGAAGGTAGTATCATCAGCAAACAAAATAGGTTTCAGAATGTTAGAGACATTAGGCAGATCATTGATGTATATAAGAAATAGAAGAGGTCCCAAGATGCTGCCCTGTGGCACTCCAACGGTTATTGGTAGAATGGGAGAGGTTATATTATTGATGCTACACATTGGTGTCTATCACTAAGATAGGATTGGATATAGTCCAGTGCATGGCCTCGGATTCCATAATGATGGAGTTTACATAAGAGGTAATCGTGATTAACAGTATCAAAGGCCTTTCTCAGGTCAATGAAGAGTCCAATCGGAAACTCATTTTTGTCAAGGGCTGAGTAAATTATATCAAGGAGACTAATAATTGCATCGTTGGTACTCTTTTGGGAGCGGAAGCCAAACTGACAGGGGCTAACAATGTCGAATTTTACGAGATAGGAGTAGAGCTGTTTGTAGATAATTTTTTCAAATATTTTTGATAGAATGGGTAGGTTTGATAGTTGGGTAGGTCTATAGATGTTTATGTCTGCCGGATTACCTCCTTTATGAACTGGCGTTACTCTTGCTTTTTTAAGGATATCAGGGAAGGTATGACACTCAAGGGATTTGTTGAACAGCAGGGCTATAGGCGGCGCAAGGGCATGGGAGGCGCTCTTGTATACAATGGATGGGATTTCACTGATGTTCCCAGCTTTGGTTTTTAGTGAGTGTATGATGGACACAACATCTGTCGGGCTGACTGGTGAGAGGAGAAGAATGTTTGGATAGCTGCCTGAGAGATATGTGTTGATATGTGTCTGAGTCTGTGGGATTTTACTTGCAAGGTTAGCACCAATCGATGAAAAGAAGCTATGAAATTCATTCGCCATTTCTAAGTCAGATGACGGTGTAAGGCCATCCTTAGAGAGTGTTATCTGGTTGTGGGAGTGTTGTTTAGTTCCCAGGATGTTAGAGATGGTATTCCATGTGCTTTTCATGTTGCCTTTTGATTCTTTGAATCTAGTCTCATAATATGAAAGTTTAGCTTTTCTTATGATACTGGTAAGCACTGATGAGTACCTTTTAACTACTTCCTTTGAAACTAGGCCACTCCTAAATTTCTTTTCATATTCATGTTTTTTGTTGATTGATTTAATTATGCCACTTGTGAGCCACGGTATGGGGTCCATTGTAATCCACAGGATGAGTATGGGCTCCATTACCACCCACAGGATAGGTATGGATCCATTACCGCCCTCAGGATGGATATGGGGTTCACTATACCGCCCGCAGGATGGATATGGGGTCCATTACCGCCCACAGGAAGGATACGGGGGATCCATTACCGCCAACAGGATGAGTATGGGGTCCACTAGCTACCACTTGTAGGTTGGGTATAGGGTCCACTAGCTACCACTTGTAGGTTGGGTATAGGGTCCACTAGCTACCACTTGTAGGTTGGGTATAGGGTCCACTAGCTACCACTTGTAGGTTGGGTATAGGGTCCACTACTGCCTACAGGATGGGTATGTGATCACTATACAACCCACAGGATGTGTATGGGGTTCACTACACCCCATACCCATACCCCGGGGGTCTGGTAGCCTGGTGGAAAGCGCGCAGTACTTGTAATTAGTGGCGCGGGTTCGATTCCCGCACCAGGCAGAAACAAATGGGCAAAGTTTCTTTCACCCTAAATGCCCCAGTTACCTAGCAGTAAATAGGTACCTTGGAGTTAGTCAGCTGTCACGGGTTGCTTCCTGGTGTGTGTGTGTGTGTGTGTGTGTGTGTGTGTGTGTGTGTGTGTGTGTGTGTGTGTGTGTGTGTGTGTGTGTGGAGAAAAAAAAATAGTAAACCCCCGCAAACACAACTAGGTGAATACTTACATACATTCATACATGTATGAATGTATGGACAGCTTGAGGCTTCAACAAGACCTGGACAAGCTGCAGGAATGGTCGAACAAATGGCTGTTAGAGTTTAACCCAAGCAAATGTAATGTAATGAAGATAGGGGTAGGAAGCAGGAGACCAGATACAAGGTATCACTTGGGAGATGAAATACTTCAAGAGTCCGAGAGAGAGAAAGACCTGGGGGTTGATATCACGCCAGACCTGTCCCCTGAAGCTCATATCAAGAGGATAACAGCAGCAGCATATGCCAGGTTGGCTCACATAAGAACGGCCTTTAGAAAGTTGTGTAAGGAATCTTTCAGAACATTATATACCACATATGTCAGACCAATCCTGGAGTATGCGGCACCAGCATGGAGTCCAATCAAGCATAAGAC
Source organism: Procambarus clarkii (assembly GCF_040958095.1). Lineage (NCBI taxonomy): Eukaryota > Metazoa > Arthropoda > Malacostraca > Decapoda > Cambaridae > Procambarus > Procambarus clarkii. The sequence goes on from NC_091226.1 coordinate 10,215,083, forward strand.
TAAAATGGAAAAGGTTCAAAGGTTTGCCACCAGACTAGTACCCGAGCTGAGAGGTATGAGCTACGAGGAGAGACTACGGGAATTAAACCTCACTTCGTTAGAAGACAGAAGAGTTAGGGGGGACATGATCACCACATTCAAGATCCTCAAGGGAATCGACAGCGTTGATAAAGACAGGTTGTTTAACACAAGGGGCACACGCACTAGGGGACACAGGTGGAAACTGAGTGCCCAAATGAGCCACAGAGATATTAGAAAGAACTTTTTTAGTGTCAGAGTGGTTGACAAATGGAATGCATTAGGAAGTGATGTGGTGGAGGCTGACTCCATACACAGTTTCAAGTGTAGATATTGTGATGTTTGTGTGTTACTGAGGAAGTCTTGATTGTAGGGTTGATGTAAAGCCATTGCTTGGTTACTGACTTTAATGGTTAAAGTGATACATGACTAGTAGCTACCAAGCTTGGCGGGCGTCCTGTATGCTCTGTTTACCTTCCCTGGCGTCTGCTCCGCCGCACATAGAAAACGGATGGTACCATTTTCTGTGAACATGACATCCCTCCTTTTATACAATACAATACAATACAATACAATTTTATTTAGGTAAGGTACATACATACAATAAATATTTACAAGGATTGTTTGACTTATAGGTAGAGCTAGTACATACAATGCCTAAAGCCACTATTACGCAAAGCGTTTCCGGCATGATAAACTTAAATGACAAGCTTAATACTAATTGAGCATAATGAGTAGAATGAAAACAAGAAATGAAAACATAGATGAAAAAGCAGCACAAATACAATTATGTCGACAAACAGCGCTCTTTAAAGAAAAAAACAGACATTGGTTGACAATAGAAGGGTAAGGTAGGTTACAGGGAATTTATTAGGTATAGTTTCGCTTTTAACTTAAACTGGTTGAGAGAGGTACAGTCTTTAACATGGTTGGGAAGGTCATTCCACATTCTGGGCCCCTTGATTTGTAGAGCATTTCTCGTTTGATTAAGTCGTACTCTAGGAATATCAAAACTGTATTTATTTCTGGTGTGATGCTCATGGGTTCTGATACAACCTTCTATGAAGCTTTTGAGATCAGGATTTGCATTATAGTTTAGCGTTTTATATATGTATAATACACATGAGAGAATGTGCAGTGACTTAATGTCTAACATATTCAGAGATTTAAGTAGGGGTACCGAGTGATGTCTGGGGCCAGAATTGGATATTGTCCTAATAGCAGCTTTGTGTTGAGTAATTAGAGGACGTAAGTGATTTTGGGTAGTAGAGCCCCAAGCACAAATACCATAGTTGAGATATGGATAGATAAGGGAGTAATAGAGAGTCACCCGGGCAGGGCGTGGTACATAATATCTGATCTTAGAAAGAATGCCCACAGTTTTTGAAACTTTTTTTGATATGTTTAGAATGTGTCCCTGGAAATTAAGCTTGTGGTCAATGAGAATGCCAAGGAATTTGCCATCTAATTTGTTACAAATTTGGGTATTGTTTATTTTGAGATTTATTTGATTAGAGGATTTAATTGCCAAACAGAATATAGAAGGTTTTGTCAATGTTAAGGGTGAGTTTGTTGGCAGTTAGCCACAGATGGACTTTATTTAGTTCAGTATTTACTGTGGCATTTAGAGCAAGGGGATCAGGACTGGAGTAAATGAAGGTTGTGTCGTCAGCAAATAGAATTGGTTTGAGGTGTTGGGAGGCATTTGGAAGGTCATTAATGTAGATGAGAAAGAGGAGAGGGCCAAGTATGCTGCCCTGGGGAACACCAATGTTGATGGGTAGGGTGGGAGAAATTGAATTATTCACAGAAACATATTGGAGCCTGTCAGTAAGGTAGGATTTGAGGTATTGTAGGGAGTGTCCTCTGACTCCATAATGATGTAATTTAAGAAGAAGGTTTTGGTGGTTGACAGTATCAAAAGCTTTACGCAGGTCCACAAACAACCCAACAGGGAACTCATTTTTATCAAGAGCTGTATGAATCGAGTTAAGCATACTAATAAGTGCATCGTTAGTGCTTTTTTTGGGTCTGAAGCCATATTGGCATATTTTCTTTAAAAAGAATGAATACAGGATGTCTACCATGCTTGTAGCACAAAGCAAAGTTATTGACACAAAGTAAGTTATTAACATATCAAGAGATATTGCATACATTTAACATTAATTAAGCACACAAAGAATTTAAACAATTTAATCTTTACCACAAAGGATTTCAATATTAAAAATACATATGCAATGTTAAACAAACAAGAAAGAAACTGTAATACAAAGTTACAAAATATTGAATGAGATATCTGCATTATTCAAACAATATTAAATTTAGTTTAGCATAATAAGTAAATATTTTTCATTACATAGGAACACGATTAACCATCAAATCGTGTAGGGCGTTTAACATGACGTTTAGGACGAGAGTCCTTAAATGCAATAACATCCCTTGATGAATTGTTTGTCCGGTTATAACTATTTTTTTCTTTTTCTTTTGCACGACTTTGCACTTCATCATTTTCTACACTAGTTGGAATCACTTTGAAATAAGCCATATTACGTGTTATACTATGATCTCTATTACTAGCTGTTACCATAGTTCCTTTTACACTAATCACTTTATATGGTTTTGTATCATACGGCATATCTAACTTTCCCTCTTTTTTCTTTTTAACGAGAACAGTGTCACCAACCTTTATGAACTGTTCCTTTGCACGTTGATCATGAGCAATTTTCATTTTGCCCTTGGCTAGTGCATCCTTCTGAGCGAGACGTTTATCCGTTACCTCGGCTGGCATAACAGGTGGTGCGATTCTCATAGGACGTCCAAATAAAAGTTCACCAGGCGACTTACCCAGTGTTCCATGTGGTGTTGCACGGTAGCTCCTGAGAAAAGCATACATAGCTTGTTTCCAGGATCGTCCTTCGGCATGAGCACAGCGTACAACTTTCATGAGAGGTTGCATGAATCTCTCAACTTCTCCATTTGCTTGAGGATGTAGTGGAATCACACGGCGGTGTTTGAATCCAATATGCTCAGCAAAGTTGACGAAGTCTTGTCCATTGAATGGCGGTCCATTGTCCGTCTTGACAACTTCAGGAATGCCAAAATTTGAAAAGATCTTGTCGAGTTTCGGGATGACAGCCTTTGCAGATGTGGAAGTGATGATTTCTACTTCTGGATAACGTGAGTGATCATCAATGACTACCATCAAGTACTCTCCAGTTGGTAGTGGTCCGCAGAAGTCCATCGATACTTCCGTCCATGGTGCAGCAGGTAATGGTGAAGGTTGTAGAGGTGTTGGTCTTGAAGTATCCACTGCAGCTTGGCAAGGGACACAGGCATCATGCATATCCTTTGCTTGACGATCAATGCCAAGAAACCACACCTTTTCTCGTAGCAGCTGTTTGGTCCTAACAAGACCTTGGTGTCCTTGATGTGCAAGCTTCAGAGCACGTTGCTGGAGAACAGCTGGAATGACGATACGAGTACCTCGCAGCACGGTGTCGCGTTGTTGCGTAACACTTAATTCTGTCTGGATGCGTTCAAGTGCTTTGAATGCATCTTGGTCAACTCCTGAGGGTGGGATGCGTGGAAACTTTTTCTTAGTCAATGCATCCACTGTTGCTTGCAGAGTTGGGTCCTCGAGAGTTGCAGTACGGATTTCATCAAGAGTGAGAGCCTTAGGGACTGCATCACAGGTTACAGAGTGTACATATTCCTCGGCAACTTGCTGATGCTTGGTGATGGTGAAACTGTTGGCAGGATGTCAACTGATGTAATCAGCGGGATTGCCTGCACCCGGCTTGTATTTCACCGTAAAGTTGTATGGTTGCAGACGAAGAGCCCATCTCTCAATGCGAGCTGGTGGTTTGGACTTTGGATTATTGAAGATGGTCTCCAACGGTTTGTGGTCAGTGACTATCGTGGTTAAGGGTGCACCAAGCAGATACACATTGAAGTGTTCACAGCCCCATACAAGAGCAAGAGCTTCCTTCTCTGTCTGACTGTATCGTTGCTCAACATCTGTGAGAGAACGGCTGGCGTAGGCAATTACTACTCTGGAATCTGGTTGACCAGGTTTGTGTTGGGCTAAAACAGCACCTAAACCAACAGGACTAGCATCCACCGTTAACTCAGTGTCCATTGATGGATCAAAATACGCAGCAGTCGCATTCTCTACTAGTGCATCTTTCACAGCATCAAATGCATTTTGCTCGATATCGCTCCAGTACCATGATGCGTTTTTCTTCAGGAGCTCACGTAGAGGCTTCGTAATGGTAGCAAAATCTGGAATGAAGCGAGAACAGTAGTTTGCCATTCCCAGAAAACTATGTACTTCAGTGGACGTTGAAGGAGGTGCAGCATTCTTGATATCTGCAACTTTCTTAGGATCTGGAGACAGACCTTTGTCACTAAGTACATGTCCAAAGAATTCAATTTTATGTTGATTGAACTCACACTTTGCTCGGCTTAGCGTCAAATTCTTTTCTCGTAAGCGTTGCAATGTTGCACGAAGAGCTTTGTCGTGTTCAGCTTGGGTACGGCCATAAACAATGATGTCATCAGACATGTTGTCAGCATTAGGTATATCTTGCAATACCTGGCTGATGATGTGCTGGAATACCTCGGCAGCACTGTTGATACCAAAACTCAGGCGCTTGTACCTATACAGACCTCGATGTGTCGTAAACATTGTGATGAAGCGACTCTCATCATCAAGTTCAAGCTGATGATAGCCCTTGTTTAAATCTAACTTGCTGAATACAGTTGCACCATTCAAGCGGTAAATCATATCATCTACAGTGGGTGTAGGATGGCGTTCACGCATTATTGCCTTGTTGGGAACACGCATGTCCACACAAATGCGTATCTCATCTGGATTCTTCGGCTTTGGTGGAGTGACAATTGGGCTTACCCATGGTGTTGGGCCTGTTACTGGTTCAATGATATCTAGTTCCATCAGCCTATCCAGTTCGGCATCGACTTTGTTGCGAGTATGGAATGGTTGTCGGCGATGTGGTTGGGCAACTGGAATTACATCTGGGTTGATATGCAGATGTACTTTGCTATCAGTATAACAACCTATGGATTTAAATCGATCAGAAAATTCGGCAACAATACCATCAACATTGTTTGCAGGTTCCACTGCTACAGCATTAGAAAGCTGAAGTAGCCCCAATTTGGTTGAAGTCTTGTAACTGAGTAAAGACTCCTTTGCATTCCTAACAACATGGAATGTAGTAATGAGCATTGCATTCTTTGACTTAATCTCTGCAGTGAAAGTTCCAATCACTGGCAAGGCTACCTTTGAAGCATAGGCAGTGGCTTTACCATCGTAGTTTTCTAGCTTTGGGAACTGTTTTTTAAATTTCTCATAGTGGCACTCAGCAATGGTGTCAATGTTTGATCCAGTGTCAATGAGAACTTTGAGACAAATACCAGCAATGTATACTATAGTCTCTGGGTTGTTTGGAAGATCATTCCATTCTGTGATTGCTTGTACTCCATAAGAATAATCACATTCACTGTCATCTGAGACTGGTTGTAATGAAATGTTGTCTTGTACATTATTAACATTCTGGATATGAGGTGCAATATTGTGTTTACCACCTTGACCCCTATGACCTGATCCTCGTACAGTGCTTTTATTCATTGACTGTGGTTTCTTTAGTGCAGAACGACACATAGCACCAAAATGACCTAGTTTTCCACATTCATAGCACTTCTTACCTTGAGCAGGGCAAACATTATCTTAGTGTGGGTAGTCTCCTCCACAATTGTAACATTTATTGTTGACACCCTCTGATGTGAGTCGTTGTGACTGCTTGAGTCTTGTTCCATGACTCCAGTTGTGATGTGGTTCTCGGCTCAATTTAATGTTAGGTTTGCCATGATATCTTCTTTGATCACGGTGTCCTCCCTGAACCTTACGTACCTCATCACTGTTAGTAACAGTGGCAGAACCGTTGTTGGCACTGCACTCCATGACACGAGCATCACGTGCAGCATCTTCCATTCGACGAGCAATATCCAGTATCTTGATAAGAGAACTGTCATCATCAACAAGTTCTAGAGCTCTTCGACGAAGACGTGTAGATGTGCATGATTCAATTATTTGCTGTTTGATTTCTTTGTCAACATCAGCAAACTCACAATGGGCTGCTAAACCCTGCAGACGTGTATGGTACAGTTTCATTAGAAAGTTGAAATTGAAATTGAAATTGAAATAAGTTTATTGAGGTAAAATACACACAAAGGGATGAGGTAGCTCAAGCTATTCTCACCCCATTCAGTACAACGTGTTAATACATACATAGACACACATCACAAATAAACATATTACCAAAAATTCTGAGAGATAAACACATACATTTCCTCCTTCACAAGTAGTATGTTATCAGACGTACACACAAATACTTTTATGACCTAGGTATACTGTATAGACAATTTGCAAGACACATGCAGATAATTCAACAAAATATTACAATCTTGGTGCGAAATTCTTATATCTCTCAAGAATATCATCAACCTTTCCGTTGTGACACATCCAGGCTATTTGTTCCGGAACAGTCCTTATCTCAGTGTTTCTATATACATTAATCAACGGACAATCAAGAACATAATGGGCAAGGGTGTGAGACCTTAACATACCACATAGTTTATACTTCGTGTCATTATCATGAACACCTATCCCATATTCCCAGTAATATTTGTACCCAAGCCTGAGCCGCATGTACACAGAGTCACTCCAAGCATTTCTCCTTTTACCATAAGTGAAATGGGTGTTTTGACTCACATACATGTAGTGTTGCATGGTTTGACTTCTCTCATACATTATCTCTCTCCTCTCCACTCCTGCCTGTGCCTGAATATTTCTGATTTTGCTTCTTATTTGTCTCATTGTGAATTCACATTCAATGTCAACTTGTGGTTTTGATGTGGCACGTTTGGCCAAGTCATCCGCCACCTCGTTGAGCACTATTCCAACATGAGATGGAATCCACATGAATTTCACACTATAACCTTTCAGCTGTATCTCAGTTATTCTTCTCTTACAGTCCTCAACTATAGACATGAAGACTGGGTTTCGACTGTTTAAGGACTCCAGTGCTCCTCGGCTATCGACAAATACAAAAACATTTTTGTCGTCATGACGTACTTCCTCCAAACACGCCAGAATGGCCTGCAGTTCAGCTTGTGTGGATGATATATAATTACTAAGCCGGAGTTCAATTATCCTGTCCACAGTCCCAAACTCCGTATATTCCCTTATTAGCACACCACACCCTGCCCTGCCATCCTCCGCCACCGACCCGTCGCAATATACTTGTAAACTGTTGCCTCTTGGTAACCGAGATATCATGCTTCCATACAAACACCGTAATTGTCCCGGTGATACGGACCCGAGCCCGACGTCCAAGCACGGAGCAGTGACGACCGCGCCATCTGTGGGTCGGCTCCTGAAACCCCTCCAAATGGACGACGACACCTGGTGAGGACGAGGTATACTGGCCACAAGGGCCAGTTTCCAGTCCTGATCAGCTCATAACACAGCCGCTGCTGACCTCTGGTGAGGTGGAGCTTAGACAGCAACGCCATCTATGGAGTAGATACGTCGGGCGTTTGTGTCTAAGCCGGTAAGTGACATGCCCTAGTGTGTCTCTATTATTGATGACGTGTCTGCTTACAGAGTCGACCTGGGACTGCTGTAATGGAAGTTGAGTCAGTCTACCCAAGGCAGCCGTCTCGTCACCAAGTGTTTGCTGCAGCAGCTGTGAGTCGCCCCCCGGATGAACACTGTGGTGTTACCCTGCCTGTGAAGAGGCAGTTGAGGAATTGTAGTACCCGGGAGTGACTGGTGGAGACGCTTAACCACTGGGGTGTCGTGGCAAGGAGAGTGGTCTGTGCGATCACACGAGGCTCCTGACTAGGGATCGCTACCCTAGTATCGGTCGTGGAGAGGCCTAACCAGCGTCGCTGATTTGGAACCTGCCAGCTATCTGCTGGACTTGTGGTTGACGGCCTCCACGACGGTGCCCCCAGTGGAACTGTGTTTTGGCTGGCCTGTGGCCGGGGTAGACTCAAGATTCTCGAAGGATTCGTCGTGAGGCCACAAGAGCTCCAAGAGCTTGGCATCGTGAGCACCGTGAAGATCCAGAGTCTTCAGAAGAAGACAACAGTGCATTCTAGTGTTTATTCCTCCCCCGGATACCCTACCTCTAACAACATCAGAGTAAGAACCCGGTTGCGACCCGAGAGGGCCGTAACACCCGGTTCACGATGAATCTTTTTCACCTTGAGGGGTACAATTTCGACGTCTATTTTCTGTACTTTCCAGGGAGCAGACATATTACACTGTCGAGAGGGTTTACAGCAGTCAAGTACGTCGTATTCCCTGAGGTCATGAGCTAATCCCCTCGTGTAGCGTGTCTCCCTCAGTTTCCTGGAAGTGTGTACGTCACTCAAGCAGGTCTGAACGCTCTCAAACAGCTTATCCCCTCCTTTTCTCCTCATGAAACGAATGGATACTCTAGTGTTAATGTCACGGACTCTATCACACACACTCTGTAAATTTAATTCCAGTCTCATTATTTCAATCATTGCATTTCTTTGACATCCAAGAATAATCCTCATAGCCTCGTTCTGTATCAGCTCTATTTTTTGAATTCTGCCTTGGCCTGTGTAAGACAATACGGGTGCTGCGTAGTCTATCAGGGACCGAACAGTACTTATGTATAACATCCACAAGATAGGTACCCCAACACCTTTACCAGAAAAAGCCAGTGCTTTCAGAGGATGCAGACGGGCTTTACATAAGGTGCTGATATGATTTATTTCAGCATTTTTACTCTCATGTGTATCCAACATACATGCCCAGATACTTGTACTTCTGAACACAGCTCAGTTCCACACCATTTAGAGTAAGTGTTATATTTCTTCGTTTCCTATACTCGTATTTGGTTTTACCTGCATTTATAACTAAGCCTAACTTGTGACATGTTGTACCAAGTATGTTAAGAGCAGTTTGAATTTTGTTCCCAGAAGTGCCTTTTATAAGAATGTCATCAGCATATATGATCGTCGTGACCCCTGGAGGATACATCTCTGATGCTAATCTGTTCATTAATACATTGAATAAGGTGGGACTTAATACTCCCCCTTGTGGGGTACCTAACTGAAACCTCCGTTCCTCAGACATGTATCCCTGGTAATACACCTGACCTTTTCTGCCTTGTAGATAATCCCTTATCCAGTGTAGCAATCTCCCTGTTATTCCCAGATTGGCTAATTCGTATAAGATTACTTCCCCATTGGCTTTATCAAATGCTCCTTGTAGATCAACAAAAACTCTACAATTGTCATCCACATTAGACAAATACTTTAAGAGACAATCCGCAGTACTTTTGCCTTTGATAAACACTCCATGACACGAGCATCATGTGCAGCATCTTCCATTCGACGAGCCATATCCAGTATCTTGGTAAGAGAACTGTCATCATCAACAAGTTCTAGAGCTCTTCGACGAAGACGTGTAGATGTGCATGTTTCAATTATTTGCTGTTTGATTTCTTTGTCAATATCAGCAAACTCACAATGGGCTGTTAAACCCTGCAGACGTGTGTGGTATTGATCAACGGTTTCATTAGAAAGTTGTTTCGCTCTCCTGAAATGCATAATTTCCATAGCAGTATTTTGCCTTGGTTTGAAATGCTCTGTTAGTTTGGCTTTGGCATTGTCATAATCTTTGGCACCACCAGTGTCTTTCAGTGTATCAAAGATGTCACAAACTCTATCACCTGCATAATGAAGTAGAAAGGCACGCTTTCTTTCGGCACTTTTGATGTCAGAAACTATCAACATATTTTCAAACCTTTCAAGCCATTTGACCCACCTCTGTGACAGGTTTGTCTGATCACAGTCAGGATCAAATGCAGGAAACTGAGGTATATTTGCCATTTTTACTGAATAAACGTAACTTATCACTTAAATGTTCCTCAGAATCTTAAACACTTACTGCACTGTATATGTTAGTTAAGAATTCACAATAATTACTTTAATTTTGCAAAGCACACAAGCATTTTAATGCAAAAGTTCACAACAGTGCACAATATAGCAGCAACTGACTTCTTACCTAGCCTTTGTGTACATGTGGTGTTCCTACTCACAGCAGCAGCACAGCAGTTGGTACAGCAGTCAATCCAGTGTGAAGAATTTTGTAGCACGAAGCGTCGTTTCGTAACCAAAACATCAGATTTTGTACACATCAAAGCGTCGTTTCGTACACGGCGTCGGCACGCAGATTACTCTTACACAGCTTGAGTCACCACATGCTTGGGGTAGCACATAGCATTGGTTATAGCACATGGCATTGGTTAGCACATAGCATTGGTTAGCACATAGCATCGTTTAGCACAAAGCATTGGTTAGCACACAACATTGGGTACGGTGCTCACAGCACGACTTCTCCTTCCTCCTCTGGGCGAGACAGCATGCTCCTTCCTTGTTTGAAGTTGAACAAAATACCTGCTGTGGGATCCGACCTGTGAGATTTATATTTATTTAATTTATATGAATTTATATTTATGTTAATTTATATACTTCGATAGCAATTTGTATGATAATGAGTGGACTGTATTTCTGCAATAATCTCATAATCTCACAAATCGATCCTCTACACATTAGGGGGGGTTTATATTAATTTATATATATGCAGCCAATCAAACTACAGTAATAGACTACATACATTGAAGAGGTTCCTTATCTTATAGTACAGCAGGCCTTAGTCCAAACAGGTATAACTAGGATGTAGACACCAAATTATCCTCTTTGAGGTAGCTTCCATCACCCAGTAACTGGTGCACAAAGTCTTGCTTCCTCGTCTTGACCTGTTAAAAGGGCGCTAGCTGTAAAGCCAGAATCCTATATATGACAAGTATTTCAGAGAAAACACTGTACATGGAACAATGAAGACCTGGCTTAATTACCTTTAGTTTGAGGCTATATCGTGCTCTAACCGGCTAACCCTACCCAATGACATTAATGGCCACTAATGATAGATAATGGGTTTCGGAAAGAACACTTAACTTGATTTGATGACAGCGTGTTGATAATGGTACACCTTTGGTTTCCATAACACTACGTCCAAGTAAAATTAACAGGAGCTGAATTTGCTCCCGAGAGCCTCTGGTCTAGTCTCAACAATGGCTGCCCTCCTTCCTCCTGACGCCTAGCTTACATTGTCCAGATGTCAATAAGTGATAGAAGGGTCACATTTACTCTACTTTAATACTGATAATTAAGTTAATTTATATGAGATGTTTTTATGATGGTAAAGTCCAAAGACTAATGTATTTAAGAATAATTCCCACCATAATAGATGGTGAATTATAATAGTATGTGGTGATGATATCCCGTTTTCTATAGACGGTAATTCCACTACAAGTTACGTTTTCTATGGGTAACTTGTTTTTACAATACAGCTATTATCTGTATGATTATTAAATGGTGTCGGATTTTCCGACATAATTCCCCAGGGGGCTGCTCACGGGTCGAAGTCCTATTTAGAACAGACGAACACCGATACTTCTCCTTCGAATTATTAGATTAATTTGATGTTAGTAGTTAGTAATCACACATTTGTGAGTCTGTTCGTACAGGAGGGATGTCCCGTACTAGAGTTGCAGGGGTTAGAAGTCTAATACGATTTCATTTCCCTGTTAACTCTTGAAAGGCTAATATTCAAGCCTTATACATATTATTTAACCCAGAAGACTGAATGTGATCAAGTACTACAGTCAAGTATGATTCAGGGACTGCAGTGAGATCAGTGACATTAGATATAACTTGAAGTTTCTTCAGGTAACTGGTCACTGATATATAAACACTGAGGCCCATGGAATACATCTTGATTAAATAATAAATGTATCAAATCAGTCATCAGATTTATTGGGGTTTAATTTAGTTAATTGATTCAGAAGATTGAATAGCTCATCATTAAAGTAAAGTATGGTTCTGAGACTGCAGTGGGTTCAGTGACATTGGTCGTAGTGACTTGTAGCTGTTTAGGTTACTGTTCACTGATTTGCCACTGAGGCCTCATGAACTCATCTCCAGCTTTAAATGATGATACTAACATCAACCTCTGTTGGTATAGTCAGCTGTAATCTCCTTAGTATAATGCTACTGGAGAAATATAATCAGCTGACAAATTTAGATTTCTATTGGTATTGTTTATCTGCAGGCATAGGTCTCCTCAGGCTTGATACTGGGCCTGAGAGTAATTTACCTCCTGCAGAGTTTAACATGGTTATACCCTGATATTTAGTAGGGCTACCGATGAATCGATGACAATAGTCTGTCCCTACAAGGAGACCGAAGTCAGTGAGGTGATCAGACTTAATATTATCTGCCAATTTTATTCCTCTATTTCTCAGGAATTTGGCTGTTGCTCTCAGACCTTGAACTTGTAGGTCTACTGGTATTTTGTCCACCACAATGGCTTGTACTCTACAGACGTACCTGCCTAAACGTACTGATGGTTGTACCACCTGGTAGACTTGAGGTCCTGCATCTGTTACAAACCCTGAGATGTTGAATGACATCTGGGCTACAGGCCTTAATTGTAATTCATCTGCCAGTTTTTTAGTAATATATGTTCTCTGGGATCCTTGGTCAAACAACCCACGGGTATGGACCTTGGCCCTCTTATTCAGGATGGTAATTTGGGCAGTAGGCAAAGTCGTATTACCTTTAGACTTTGCCGATTGGACACTCTTTGTTGGTTGCACCTTGCAGTACTGTACTGAGGTGGGAATGCTATCTTCCACCTTGGGTCTTGAATACGTTAATTTCGTATATTTGCACAGTGCTGCATGGTGCCTACCTCTTCTACACCTGTTGCAGGTGTTGAATTGGGTATCACAGTAGTCTATGTTGTGTGACTTGAGACACCTTGAACATCTCCCTAATTCCTGGAGTTGCTCAATACGAGTGTCTCTGGTTGGATAATTAGCACAACAGTATGTTGAATGTTTCTTTTTGTAGAACATACATGTCCCCCAGCCTACTGCACGTTTGGAAGTTACCGGTTTGGGTGAACTAGTAACAGTAGGCTTGGAGGATTCTGCTGCATTGTCAGATTTTCTGCAACTTGATGTTTGTATAATTGACTGATGTTTATTTGGGGTAGTTGTTTTACCCTTTAATTGACTATTATTTTCTATTTCTGAAGGCTTGCATGAGGCTTTAACTTCCTCATTTGCACGTCGTTTGTTTATGATGGAATGTAAACCTTCAGTGATGTCCTGTACTGTCAGGATGGTGTTATGTTGATGTGCATATAATTCATCTAGTATATCGCTGGACAATTTTCGTTGAAGGACTACTTTGGTCATCCATTCACTAGTAGTTATATCAACCTTAAGACTGAATGTTCTTAGTAGTGACTCAAACTCCATGCTGAAGGATTGTAATGAGTCAGCAGTCTGATCAGGTTGAGGTAAATCCAGCAATTGTAGTACTAGATGTATGACAGTTTTCTCATTGCCAGCATTATTCCTAGGAGGCTGGACTGGGAAATTAGTGCTGTCGCTATTTTCATTTACATTTTTACTACTGGTTCAGCTTCACCTCTAGTTTGGAGGCATGTTAACTTAGTAGCCTCAGGTATTGGGTTTTCAGAATCCACAGAGACTGTGGATAAATTGTCTGAGAACTGCTTAATTTCTGGTGGTATAATATTAGGTGAAGCTGTAGTGGGTGAAGCTTTACTGGGTGAAGCTTTATCCTTGTTGATTAAAGGATCTAATCTGGCTTGACATTTATTCTCAAAAAGATCCAGATCATCCATAACATTATCTACTTTATTTGGTGTACTGGCTAATTGTTCTGATTCAATTATCCTGTGTAAATGTTCCAACCTGGCTTGAGTTTCTTCTTCGTATTGTGCTAGGTCAGACAGGAATGGTTCCACATCTTCAACTACTACGTCGTCGTGGACTTGATTTTGGTAAGATTTCCTATTTGCTTTCAATATATGCAATTGGGTTTGAATCTGTAACAGTGGTATTTTCAACCGACGATAATTAATTACAGGTTCATATAACAACTGTTCATATTGGTTGAGATCTCTTGTTAGTTGACGTTTGCTTGCTATTAAAGCACGCTTTGCTTTCTGTGGATTAGTCATGGTGACTTGTACTTGGGCTGCTCATAATACTGAACAAGCACTGATGGTAGCCTAGGGTCAAATTCTGCACTCACTAGGCAATAATCCTACATCTACTAGAGGTTAGCACTTAAAATTAATACACATTATATATATACAATCATACACACTAATGATTTGAGTGATAAACCAGTGTCACTGGAAGTACCTTTAGGTTAGCTCTTCTATATCACCCTAGGATGGTAGAGACACTAATTAATCACTCAAAGGTGTAATGACCATAAGTAAATTATTATATATACAACTCAACTCGAGTTGATAAAAATTACACCCAAAATAGGGTCTGGACCATTCATTAATGGTGTTAGGTTGATCAATATAGTACAACTGACTATGGTAATAATGGGACTAGGATGAACAATAATAGTTCAACTAGTCAATGGTAAATATCCTACCCTGTTGTGGGTTGGCAATTAGTAAATATTATACTGTGATCACTAGTGCAATATATTAAATAATTCTCTATTTTGGAGAAATAATACACACAATTATTGATAATAGCCTCTTAATTAGCCTCTATGAAACTTCTAATATTATCTAGAAGTATTAAATATTATTAGTGACCTCGCGAAATAAACTCCACAAAATTCGTAGATAATCTCTCGCAAAATTTAACACCACGAAATCCGTGAACAATCTCGCGACACAGTCACTAATTTGGCTGGCTTCTATATTAGCGCTGTCATTTCACAGAATAACACACCACCAAATCTGTGGGTGTGCATGAAACCGCTGACTAAGGTTGATCTGAACTGAGCGGGGCTCGTGAACTCGCATGAGTCAACGCTGCCGTCATTGACTGCTGGCTTTGTTTAAATCACACTGCACTAGTTTATTTAATGAATCCACTGGTTAACTGGTTCATCCGGTACTAAGATGACCGAAATGTGGGTTCAAAGGACCGAATATTCCGGTTCCGAAGGTCCAAATAATCCGGTTCGAAGGACCAAATAATGTGGGAACCGACCTGTGAGATTTATATTTATTTAATTTATATGAATTTATATTTACGTTAATTTATATACTTCGATAGCAATTTGTATGATAATGAGTGGACTGTATTTCTGCAATAATCTCATAATCTCACAAATCGATCCTCTACACATTAGGGGGGGTTTATATTAATTTATATATATGCAGCCAATCAAACTACAGTAATAGACTACATACATTGAAGAGGTTCCTTATCTTATAGTACAGCAGGCCTTAGTCCAAACAGGTATAACTAGGATGTAGACACCAAATTATCCTCTTTGAGGTAGCTTCCATCACCCAGTAACTGGTGCACAAAGTCTTGCTTCCTCGTCTTGACCTGTTAAAAGGGCGCTAGCTGTAAAGCCAGAATCCTATATATGACAAGTATTTCAGAGAAAACACTGTACATGGAACAATGAAGACCTGGCTTAATTACCTTTAGTTTGAGGCTATATCGTGCTCTAACCGGCTAACCCTACCCAATGACATTAATGGCCACTAATGATAGATAATGGGTTTCGGAAAGAACACTTAACTTGATTTGATGACAGCGTGTTGATAATGGTACACCTTTGGTTTCCATAACACTACGTCCAAGTAAAATTAACAGGAGCCGAATTTGCTCCCGAGAGCCTCTGGTCTAGTCTCAACAATGGCTGCCCTCCTTCCTCCTGACGCCTAGCTTACATTGTCCAGATGTCAATAAGTGATAGAAGGGTCACATTTACTCTACTTTAATACTGATAATTAAGTTAATTTATATGAGATGTTTTTATGATGGTAAAGTCCAAAGACTAATGTATTTAAGAATAATTCCCACCATAATAGATGGTGAATTATAATAGTATGTGGTGATGATATCCCGTTTTCTATAGACGGTAATTCCACTACAAGTTACGTTTTCTATGGGTAACTTGTTTTTACAATACAGCTATTATCTGTATGATTATTAAATGGTGTCGGATTTTCCGACACCTGCGTTCCCAGTTCATCCTCGTCGCCAATGTGATGTTTGTGTGTTACTGAGGAAGTCTTGATTGTAGGGTTGATGTAAAGCCATTGCTTGGTTACTGACTTTAATGGTTAAAGTGATACATGACTAGTAGCTACCAAGCTTGGCGGGCGTTCTGTACGCTCTGTTTACCTTCCCTGGCGTCTGCTCCGCCGCACATAGAAAACGGATGGTACCATTTTCTGTGAACATGACAGATATGATAGAGCCCAACAGGCTCAGGAACCTGTACACCTGTTAATTGACAGTTGAGAGGAGGGACCAAAGAGCCAGAGCTCAACCCCCGCAAGCACAACTAGGTGAGTACAACTAGGTGAGTACATCCTATGTCCATCCTGTTTGCCGTAGTGTACCCCATAGACGTTCCAACGTAACATCGTTTTTTGTAAAATTCCAACACTCCATTCTCTTGAATTTTTTAAAGCGCACACTATTGTATATTATGTTGATTGGCGAAGCACCATTATTATATTTAATAATTAATAGTGCTTATTATTATTTATTCAGAACAACCAACATTTCTCAAAACAAAACTACGCGCCTTCAATAGGAAGTATTTGATACATAATATTCTAATAGCATGGACAATAGTAGGTAAATTTCACAACACATGTGTGAATGAAAAAAAAAATCATTAAAATTGATCCAATCACGACTATTCTGCTGTTTATGGAGATGGAAGGGTACTGTGAGACGTAAATTGGTATGTGAGAAAGAGTTAGTGCCTTGAAAAAAAATTAACTGGGCATATATCATATAGGTACTTACATATAAGCAAAATAGAGACTATAAGCATTAGGTCATATATGTGCTGTTTTGTGCCAGAAAGGGTTGCGAAAAAAGAGTGAAAGAAGGAAATGAAAAAAGGAGTCCACTCAGGCCATTTCACGCCATAATCATGACTCCAGACCCAATGGCACAGTGCTCTGTGGCCCGGGTTCGATTCCTGGTCACGTTTCCTTTCACCTCACGAACCTGTTCACCCAACAGTAAACATCCCTTAAACCTTGAGAATTAGCCAACTGCTGTGATCTGCACCCTGAGGAAGCCTACATAGGCTACAAGCCCAAGGAGGGAAGGACCTACATGGGTCTAAGTGCATAGCAACAAGTCAAACAAGCAAAATGGTTGTTTATACAAGTCAAACAGAAGATTAAGTTAAGATTACAAGTGGAGGCTGACCTTGGGGTCCTCCTTGAGGTCTTCTGAGGTCTTGTGGGCCCCCGTCAGGGCCACCAGCAGTAGCAGGGGAGCGGCGCCCCTCCACGCTCCTACACAAGATCTAATCCTCCAGTTCAAGGTCCTTCTGCTCCTGTAAGATTCAAGGGTGAGATTGGTGGTTAAGAAAGATTAGAACTACAGTCGTGGTTTGGGACGAACAGATGTACATATGCATTCATGGTTGATAAGAACAGACATACACATACAGATATATATATATGTATATGAATACAAGATGTATATGCCTATGTATTCTTCTTTCTGATTACAGGTCAGATTGGCCTGAGATTGCAAGTGTTACCTTTTTGGCGGGCAACTTTTTTGTGGGAAATTTTTTTGGCGGGAAATCTTTTTGGCGGGGAAACCTTTATGATGGGAAACTTTTTTGGCGGGAAATCTTTTTTGGCTGGAAACCTTTTTTGGGAGAAATCTTTTTGGCGGGAAATCTTAATGACAGGAAACCTTTTTGGCGGGAAATCTTAATGACAGGAAACCTTTTTGGCGGGAAAACGTTTTGGCGAAAAATTTTTTGACGGGAAACCTTCCAAGTGAAGCCTAGTCTCCATGTCTTTGGACACTGAGGAGCCAGACACGGCTTCCCTCACTTGCCACAGGGGGGGGGGGAGGAAGGGGGGGACACGGGTCGGGTTCAGGGAACCCTTACCCCCCTTGTTGGCAACTAAGGTGCTCCCCCCTAGGGAAATCACTGGCACCAAGGGAAGGGGTGAGAGTGCTAGAGTGTGTGAATGTGCCGTGTACTCTAGAGGTGCAGCTACACTATATCCGATACTTTCCTTATTAAGACTCCTCAACAGCTCGCTCGATAGAGCTTCGATCCCACATGCGTGGGTTCCAGGGTTCGAGTCTCCCACAGCCCAGATGAATGCAATGGAACACTATATCCACTCTATACGGCCGAGGCTCCCGTGTCCAAAAATTGAACTTGGAATGGTTGATACAGTGATGGTTTCGATTTTTACAGGCCTGCGTTCGATCCCCAATGTTCCAAGTGGCTGGTTAATGTCCTCATTTCGCAGCTACTATCCTGGCCTCATATCCCAGCTCCCATGCTGGTGGCCTCATATCCCAGCTCCCATGCTGGTGGCCTCATATCCCAGCTCCTAACCAATCCTTATATTCCAGCTCCTGATTAATCCTCATATCCCAGCTCCTAACCTATCTTTATATCCCAGCTCCTAACCTATCTTTATATCCCAGCTCCTAACCTATCTTTATATCCCAGCTCCTAACCTATCCTCATATCAGAGCTCCTAACCTATCCTCATGTAACACTGTAAAGGTGTTTTGTTTAGTTTTATTTAATATATATATATATATATATATATATATATATATATATATTTATATATATATATATATATATATATATATATATATATATATATATATATATATATATATATATATATATATATATATATATATGTCGTACCTAATAGCCAGAACGCACTTCTATGCAAGGCCCGATTTGCCTAATAAGCCAAGTTTTCATGAATTAATTGTTTTTCGAATACCTAACCTAACCTAACTTTT